>NW_007726636.1:257303-258919 GCF_000696425.1 Galeopterus variegatus | reverse complement strand
CCCCGCCCCGGGAGCTGCGGAGCGCGGCCGTCCCTACCAGAAGAACGGCGTGAGCTGAGCGCGCCGCAGGGCCTGGCGACCGGCCCGCTGTCCCCGCGCCGGCCGCCGCCTGCCGGCTGGACGGAGAGGCCTCACCTGTGCGCGGGAGCCGGCTGCACCTCTCACCTGCCCTTCTGCGTTTTGTCCATGACTGCCCGCCGCCCCGCTCCTGCACTTCCTTGATTTCTGGCGCGTTTTTGCTGGACGGTGGGGGAAGAGCGAGAAGGGATCAAGGACATCTCGGGGTGTTCTGTTCCCCTTTCCTTCTAGATGGGCTTGGAAAGCGAGTGGGGGGAGGTGGAAGAAGGGCCTGGACTCGTTCTTTTGTTACTCCCTTCTCCTCCCCACCATCTTCCCCTCAGAAGCTTGCCCTTTGCTAAGCCACAACTTTCCCTTCCTCTCTTCCCTCTACCAGAGCTTCTCTGTCCCACCCCCTGCCCCGAAGCTGAGGGAGCGACAACGATCCCCAATTTGTAAAGAAAAGTAAATACATGAGTGAAGTCAAGTGTACGCTGCGAGATCATGTTTATGTTTGGGGGTGGGTGTTTCTCCATCTGTGTATTGGGAGCCTTACTTCCTTCCCTGGGGGTGGAGAAGGTAGGGTGGGGGTGAAGTTAGAGTGGCCCTCTGGAGAAAGTGCACCCCGACTGCTGGGCCTAGCTCCCTCTTCCCCAGTTCTCCACTGTGCTGGGTGCGCAGGCTGACACCCTTTTCCAGCCTTCTTTGGTCCTGCAGGCCACCACCCACAGAGGTCATAAGCTCTGTGTTGAAGTGTGGTAGGCATGACTGAGGGAAGGATGCTGAGAACTGGGTTAGGGCTGCCTCTGATATTTTCTTTCTTTTCTTTTCTTTTTCCTGCTGGCTGGTGTGGGGATCCGAACCCTTGACCTTGCTGTTATCAACACTGTGCTCTAACTGACTGAGCTAACCTGGGAGTCCCAGCTCTGACATTTTCTAGCCATGTAACTTTAGGCTCTGTGAGCCTCAGTTGCTTCATCTGTAAAAGAGGCATAAAACTAACCCAGCCTGCTTGCAAGTTAAGATGAATGTCACTTCTTCCTAACAATCTTTGATTCATAGTAGGTTGAGTTTTGCAAAATTTTAGGAGTTTACTAGAGGGTTAGGTAACACATCCAATTTTTTGGGGGGGGCGGGGGCGGCTGGCCTGTACAGGGATTAAACCTTGAACCTTGGTGTTATCAGCACCATACTCTAATCAACTGAGCTAACCAGCCAATCCCACACATCCAATTTTAACTGTGGATCTAGCCAGATCATCAGATCTGAAGCCCAGGCTGTAGACATTTGGCCCCTTGTGGAATTGCTTTTACTGAATTTCCATTTGTAGCTGGCCAACAGCTACCTGGGTATACAGGTATGTTATTGATGCTGTAGACCACCTGATTGGATATTGCCATATTTATGAGCTTCATGGAGATGTTCTCTCAAACCTTGGCACTTGGAAAAAGCGTTTCTCCTGATCAGTGGTTTGCTTTTGTCTTTTAAGCACCAAATATTTCTTTCTTTCTTTTTTTTTTTAAAGATGACCAGTAAGGGGATCTTTTTTTTTTTTTTTT
>NW_007726636.1:250626-256303 GCF_000696425.1 Galeopterus variegatus | reverse complement strand
TTGCCGGTCCCCGGTCCGGTACGGGGGCAACACTGAGGGTTGCGATCCGTTGCCGGACACGGAAAAAGACAAAAGACAAAAAAAAAAAAAACACAGGGAGGGGGTATAGTCTGCTGTATGACTTTGGGTGAATTACTTGATATCCCTGAACCAGTTTCCTCATCTCAAAATTGGGATGATGATACTAGGACCTATCTCATAGGTTATTGAAAAGATGCCATGAAATCTCAGTATATCCACAGTGAGCACAGTGTTTACCACAATGTCTGGCATGTACTAAGTGCTCAAATGTTAGTGTTTGCTTTTAAAAATAGTTTGCAATACAAAAATATATAGGAATTTGAAATCTTTTCTGATTTCCCTCACCTGATGTTCACTGTCATCCAACTTATTATTTTTCCTATTTTTATTCTATGCACATAGTATCAATTATATAAAAGGAATTGCACTGTTTTGTCAGTCCCATTTTATAGTAACTGCGGATGCTCTTTGACTTACGTGGGGTTACATAAGTTGAAACTATCATAAGTCAAAATGCATCAGGATATGTCCTCATAAACCCATCCTAAAGTCGAAAAATTAAGTCAGCGACCGTCTGTATATCTTGAACATCATTCCATGTCAGCGCACATACAGCTACCTAATTTCTTAACAGCTTCTCAGTATTCTGTAGTGTTTGGATTTATTTCCAGTTTTTAGCTCTTCAAAGTCCACCCATCAAATTTCTTGAGTGCCTTTTTTTTTTTTTTTTTTTGGTCACTGGCCAGTACAGGGATCCAAACCCCTGACTCTGCTGTTATAATGCCTCACTTTAACCAACTGAGCTAACTGGCCAGTCTTTTTTTTTTTTTGGCCAGGAAATGTTCTAGAGCCTGGGAATACAGTAATGAATGAGACAGCCATGGCAATCCCTGCCCTCATGGAGCTTGTATTTTAGTGGGGAGACATGGGGATGGGGCAAAAGGCAAACAGATAAGGGTAAGTTCTTGTGAATACTATAGCAGAAATAAGAGGCTCAGATAGAAAATGGGAGTGGGGTAGCACAGCTTAGTTTAGAATAATAATCAGGGAAGGCTTCTCTGAGGAGGTGACATTTAAGCTGAGATTTAAAGAATGCAATGAATGGGCTGGCCCATGGCTCACTGGGAAGAGTGTGGTGCAGATAACACCAAGGCCATGGATTCGGATCCTATATATAGGGATGGCCGGTTAGCTCACTGGTTGAGCATGGTGCTGACAACACCAAGCCAAGGGTTAAGATCCCCTTACTGGTCATCTTTTTTTTTTTTTTTTTTAAAGAATGCAATGAAGCTAACCATGCAAAGATAAGGGTGAGGGGGAAGCCAGGCAGAGGGCACAGTGGGTGCAAAAGTTCTAAGGAATAAAGGCTATCTTCATTCAGTCAACAGGCATTCGTGAGTCCACAATATGTCAGGTAGCATTCTAGGCACTGGAGCTACAGGAGAAAACCAAAGTCCCTGCCTTCATGGAGCTTACATTAGAGGTGTAGCATAGAAGAGTAGAGACTGACAACGAGCAAATAGGTGAACATATGAAATAATGTCAGATAATAAGTGATGGGTGCTGTTTCAGACAGGATAGTTAGAGGAAGCTTCTCTTAAGAAGCGAGTCTGGAGCGGCAATCTAATAAAGACCTTTGCAAATCATGTGAGTACTGGGGGAAGAAAAGCAGGTAGAATAACCCTGTGGCTGAGTGTCCTTGTCCTGTCCTGTGAGGGAGCAGGAAAGTTGTAGCAAACGAAGTTAAAGAAGTCAGACTCTGCGGGGCCTTGAAGCCATGTTGAGAACTTTGGATTTTATTCTTAATGGGTGGAGGGTTATGAGAAGGGGAGAAATGTGATCAGATTTTTAAATCATTATTCTAGCTTCTGTGTGGAGAAGAGACTGTAGAAGGGCCACTGTGAAACAAGGAGAGTAGTTAGGAGGGTTCGAAATAATACAGGCAAAAGGAGAGATAGCATAGGGCTGGCCAGTTGGCTCACTTGGTTGGAGCATGGTGCTAATAACACTAATGTCAAGGGTTCAGTTACCCCAGCCGGCTGCCAGGAAAAAAAAAAAACAAAGAAAAGAAGAAATGATTTGGGCTGGCCCGTGGCTCACTCGGGAGAGTGCGGTGCTGATAACACCAAGGCCCCGGGTTCGGATCCCATATAGGGATGACCGGTTCGCTCACTGGCTGAGTGCGGTGCTGACAACACCAAGTCAAGGGTTAAGATCCCCTTACCGGTCATCTTTAAAAAAAAAAAAAAAAAAAGAAGAAATGATTTGATTTGATTTGGATGTAATGAGGGTGATGAGAAAGTAAATGTCCTTGAATATGCATCTTTGTTCACATATACAAGTGTTACATGGTAGATTCTAAAGTTTTAGAATTAAAAATTAAATCATTGAACAGTGAAACCCTAGTAGCAACAAGTACAACTAGTGTCCAGATCTTTGGATCTAAGTTCCATTTTCCACTAAAAGGAACCAGATCCACTGAAGAAATGGCATTATTCCAGGGCTGGAGAGGGAAGATGCAAGATGAGCCTAGAACAACTTGTTCCAGAATATAAAAGACTGCTCAAAAATACCAAAAAGACAAAGGAGCCAGCTTGACGGGACTTCCACTGGCCAAATCGGGGACAATTTAAGCATCAAAACAAATGACAGTAGGGGGCCGGCCTGTGGCTCACTTGGTAGAGTGCGGTGCTGGTAACACCAAGGCCACGGGTTCGGATCCCATATAGGGATGGCAGGTTAGCTCACTGGTTGAGCGTGGTGCTGACAACACCAAGTCAAGGGTTGAGATCCCCTTACCGGTCATCTTTAAAAAAAAAAAAAAAAAAAAAAAAGGACAGTAATAGATTATAACCCACTGATTAAAAATAAGAATCTATAAGTCTACAGCAATAGTAACTAACTAAATAAATAAGAAGGGATTCAGTTCCCCAAAACGGCCAGCTGCCAATAAATAAATAAATAAAGGAAAACTACTCCTTACATAAGGAATAACGAAATTAGAAGACCACTGTAACAGCCTGAACAGAAGTGACTCCATTTTGTTAAGCTTCTAAATTAAAAAGGTTTTTTTTCTTACTCCTGTAACCTGAACTGCATAACTTGCTGCTGGATGTTAGAATACAATGATTCTTGTTCACATGATTGCTAGAACATAATGACTTTCGCTTACACTGTATATAGAATAATTATGGAAGAAATTATTAACCCAGATGGCCATTCTTTACTAGCTTACTAACTAGATCTTTTTAAGGTTAACAGGAACTGAATCTGTGACTTGACTTCATGGAGAATGGTCACCGTGAATCAGCTCCCACCGGAGAAGTTCTTTGATGTTTATCTGCAATTTTATGATTATGCCTGCACATCCCTGCTTAGGTCACCATGAATCAGCCACCTACTACCTGTTCCTATAAAACCCTTTGGCAAGTCTGGGAAAAGTGGAGATGGTCTTTGAGACATGAGTCCACCATTACCCCAGGCTGCCAGCTTCCTGATTAAAGGCTACCTTTCCTTACACTAACACTTGTCTCTCAATTATAGGCTATTGAGTGACAAGCAAACAGAATTTTGGGGGTTTGGTAACACCACTTGCCAGCCATCATAGTAATAATTGATTCAGGTGAGGCTCATTCATGGATACTAAAACTAATGGGTAAAAATTTGGTGAGAAACAGGATATTTATGTAGTTTAAGTTATCAAAGTTAACATTACCACTAAAGGGGATTTTGGGGTGCAGACACTATTCCCCAAAGTATGGCACTTTGGCATGCTGAATGCTTTGAAAATTAAAAGGCCTCAGGAATAGGCCTCAGAATGAAAGTCCCTCTGATCTTCTCTTGTTCCCCTCACCCCAAGAGCATGGAGGACTTTCCCTGGAATTTCCTTATCTAACTAAGAAAGCTTTCCAAAAGAAATGTGATTGTTTTAAGATTGCATCCCTCCCTAGGAATCTCATCAGATAACCAGAAAAAAACAACTCCTGGAGGGACTAGAAGGACTGGGAAGGCACCACACCTGAAGAGACCTTTTCACAAGATAATATCTGCCTCTCAGGCTTATTCCCTAATAATTATTTACTGTCCCCAACAGAATTGTCTGCATCCCCCACCTCCCTTCTCCCCTATGAATACTGGTATATTACCCCATTAGGTTACGGGGAAATTACTCCTTTGCTATTCCCCAGTGCTCTGGCCCCTCCCAGATTGTTTTTTTTTTTTTTTTTTTTTTTAGAGATGACCGGTAAGGGGATCTTAACCCTTGACTTGGTGTTGTCAGCACCACGCTCACCCAGTGAGCTAACCGGCCATCCCTATATGGGATCCGAACCCGGGGCCTTGGTGTTATCAGCACCGCACTCTCCCGAGTGAGCCACGGGCCGGCCCCCAGATTGTTAAAATAAAATTTTTTATGCCTTTTCTAAATATTAATCTGTGTTTATCAGCTGATTTTTCAGAGAACCTTCAGGGGGTTGAAGTGGAAATCTTCCCTCGGCCCCTACAGGGACAAATTGACATCATGGGCTTTCTGATATATTAAAATGAGAAAACACAATATCAGTTCAGCAGTCATGCATAATTGTGAGGAAAACACAGATAAACCTAAATAGAGAGACAACCCCACTGGTCTGTATTGTTCAAAAATGTCAATGTCATAAAAGATAAAGGTAACCTGAGAAAATGTTTCAGGTCAAAGAAGACTAAGGAGATGTGAAAACTAAATGCAATGCATGATCCTGCACTGAATCCTGGACCAGAAAAAAAGTTATGAAGGATATTATTGGGACAGATAGCAAGAACTATAGATTAAATAAGAGGAGTGTATTGATGTTAAATTTCCCGATTTTTAAAATTATTTATTTATTTATTATTTGTGGCTGGCCAATGTGGGGATCCGAACCCGTTACCTTGGGGTTATAAGTTGCATTCTAACCAACTGAACTAACTGGCCAGCCTAAATTTCCCCAATTTTTTTTTTCCCAAAAGATAACTGGTAAGGGGATCTTAACCCTTGACTTGGTGTTGTTAGCACCACACTCTCCCAAGTAAGCAAACTAGCCATCCTTATATAGCGATCCGAACCTGTGGCCTTGGTGTTATCAGCACCACACTCTCCCAAATGAGCCATGGGCCGGCCCTAAATTTCCCAATTTTTATACTTGTACTGTGGTTATGTAAAAGAATGTCCTTGTTCTTAGGAAATACACACTGAAATGTTTAAGTGTAAAGGGACATGAAAACTGAAACTTACTCTCAAATGAGTCAGGAAAAAAATTACATACATACACACACATAAGCAGAGAGAGAGAGAGAGAAAAGGCAATATGGGAAAAGATTAACAGTTGGTGAATCTGGTAGAAGAGTAAGAAATTCTTTGTATAGGAGAATGAAACTAGACCCATACCTCTCACCATATACCAAAATCAACTCAAAATGGATTAAAGAATTAAACATACACCCTGAGGGCCAGCCCGTGGCTCACTCGGGAGAGTGTGGTGCTGATAACACCAAGGCCGCGGGTTTGGATCCTATATAGGGATGGCCGGTTCGCTCACTGGCTGCACGTGGTGCTGACAACACCAAGCTAAAGATTAAGATCCCCTTACCGGTCATCTTTAAAAACAAACAAACAAACAAACAAACAAATAAATAAATA
>NW_007726636.1:239107-249755 GCF_000696425.1 Galeopterus variegatus | reverse complement strand
AACAGAGTGGGAGAAAATATTTGCAAAATATACATCTGACAAACGATTAATATCCAGAATACACAAGGAACTCAAACAACTTTACAGCAAAAAACAAGTAACCCAATTAAAAAATGGGCAAAGCTGAATAGGCATTTCTCTTTTTTTTTTTTTTTTTAAAGATGACTGGTAAGGGGATCTTAACCCTTGACTTGGTGTTGTCAGCACCACACTCTCCCAAGTAAGCTAACTGGCCAGCCCTATATAGGGATCCGAACCCATGGCCTTGGTGTTATCAGCACCACACTCTCCCGAGTGAGCCACGGGCTGGCCCCTGAATAGGCATTTCTCAAAGGAAGATATACGAATGGCCAACAGACACATAAAAAAATGCTCAGCATCATTCATCATTCAGGAAATGCAAATCAAAATCACACTGAGATACCATCTCACTCCAGTTAGGATGGCTAATATCCAAAAGACTGAGAATGATAAATGCTGGAAAAGTTGCAGAGAAAAAGGAACCCTCCTACACTGTTGGTGGTACCTCAAAATGATGCAGCCTTTATGGAAAATGATTTGGAGGTTCCTCAAACAATACAGATAGATCCACCATATGACCCAGCTATTCCACTGCTGGGAATATACCTAGAGGAATGGAAATCATCATGTGGAAGGGATACCTGTACTTCCATGTTTATCGCAGCACTATTTACAATAGCCAAGAGTTGGAACCAGCCCAAACATCCATCTTCAGATGAGAGGATAAGGAAACTGTGGTATATCTACACAATGGAATACTACTCTGCTATAAAAAAGAATGAAATACTACCATTCGCAGCAACATGGATGTACTTAGAAAAAATTACATTAAGGGTCGGCCTGGTGGCGCACTGCTGTAGTGCGCCACTTGGGAAGCGTGGCGGCGCTCCCACCGAGGGTTCGGATCCCACATACAGACCGGTTCCCGCTCACTGGCTGAGCAAGGCGCGGGAGCAACACCAAGGGTTGCAATCCCGTTGCCGGTCCCGGCCCGGTACGGGGGCGACACTGAGGGTTGCGATCCGTTGCCGGACACAGAAAAAGACAAAAAGGAAAAAAAAAAAAAGAAAAAGAAAAAATTACATTAAGTGAAATAAGTCAGGCACAGAAAGAGAAATACCACATGTTCTCACTTATTCGTGGGAGCTAAAAATAAATTAATATATATACAAACAAATCGGGGGGCAGGAAAAAAGACACAACAATCACAATTCCTTGAACAGATATGATGTTGATGGGTAGGAGTGGGGAAAGGGAGGGGGAAGGGAGGAATTGGTAAAGGGATCCAAAATCAACTACATTGTGTATTGATAAAAAAAATATATATATATATATATATATAAATTATTCGTATTATTCTGGCAACTTTTCCTTAAGTTTGAAATAATTTCTAACTAAAAATAAAAATAGCAGTAATAATAAGTAAATTGAATCCCTGGCTCAAAAAGAATACACGTTAAAAAGGTACTGCCTGGGCTGGCTGGCCCATGGCTCACTTGGGAGAGTGCGGTGCTAATGACACCAAGGCCGCGGGTTCGGATCCCATATAGGGATGGCCGGTTCGCTCACTGGCTGAGCATGGTGCCAACAACACCAAGCTAAGGGTTAAGATCCCCTTACTGGTCATCTTTAAAAAAATTTTAAAAAGGTACTACATATTAAACATTAATATAGAAATAACATAACTGGGCGGGCCAGTTAGCTCAGTTGGTTAGAGCATGGCCTTGTAATGCCAAGGTCAAGGGTATAGTTCCCCTACAGGCCAGCAGCCCCCCCACAAAAAAAACAACAATATAACTAAGAAATTGGAAATAATGGAGGAGATATGGGAGAAAAAAGAATACTTTTTTTTAAATCTGTCATTGTAAAAAGTAAACAGATATTGTCTAATGTTAACATATTAAAAAGAGGTTGAAAAAATAAATGTATTATATATCCATGTCACTGACTTTATTTTTTAATCTTGGAAAATCGTGTGCACGCTGGTAAGCCTCCTCAAATTCTTTTTGAAACAATGCAGGTTTCAAATAAATGATGAGTCCCACACCAGCATAAGGTGTGCTCTGTATCCCCATCCCTCTCTGTCCTCTTGGGTCCAGTTTCTTAAAGTCTGTCAACTTCCCCAATCCCTAAGGATTGTATTGCTCATAGACATTACTCCTTGTGGCTTCCACTTATGGCCTGGAAATGCCCCTAGGCTGCACACAAGTGTCCATACCCCAGCCCCAGCAAGAGAGGAGGGCCTGTTCACAGGCTTTTTGAAGGAGGTGCTGCCACTCAGCTCAGTCCAGCATCTCACCTCACTCCAGGCCCTGTGGGTGGAAGCCCTGCAGGGAGCCTAGATGCTTCCTTGTTTGATCTCTTCTTTGAACTTAACCCTTAGAAGCTCAGAACTCATAAAACATCCAGGCTCCCAAGGACCTTGCTGTTCACCTGGTCCAACACCCTCAATTTACATTATGCCAGCAAACTAGGGTCAGAAAGAGATAGTGATTCACCCAAGGTGCAAATCCAGAGCTCCCAGCTCCTAGTAGGGCCCAGGCCACCAAGCCCTAACACTGACGGCCTCCTTTTCTCTTCTTGGCCTTACCCCAGCCTTACCTGTTACCCAGCCCTAGCATCTGGTCTGGAACCCCTCACTCGACAAGCCCTGACTGACTAATTTCAAGTCCTCCCTGCCCCCCATACCTGACTTTACCTTTGGATAGCTCATATTCCACTCAAAGGAACAGAATAAGAATCATAACAACCTAACATACTGAGAACTTGCTATATGCCAGGCATTGTGCCAAATCCCTGTACAGAAACTATCAACTAATTTAGTTTAATCTTCACAAAACCTTGATGTGGATATAATTATTATTCCCATTTACAGATGAGAAAACTGAAGCCCACAGAGGTTAACAACTTACTCAACATTACACACAAAGAGTATGCCTGGGAAGTCTTATTGTAGTCTTAACCTCTAGGTCAAATTGCCTCTCCACACATGAGACGCAGTCAACAAAATGCAAGGACTATTTATTGAGCAGCTTCTATGTGCAGAACACTGAACTAGACACTACAGGGGCTTACAAATCCAACTCCACTGTACAGGAATGTAGAGGATTTGTAGGAGATCATATGCACTGTTGGGGAGTTGAGAGAGCCTTCTTGGTGAAGGCATTTGAGAGAAGCTTTGAAGGCTGTACAGGATTCCAACAAATAGTGATGGGAAGGAGGTGTCCCAAGAAGAACTGAGGAGGGGCTGGCATGAGTAAAAGCATGGCAGCAGGAGCAGAAAGCAGCAGGGTTTCATTGCAAGGCAGGTTATGACCAGGAGTAGTGGAAGATCAAGCTTGAAAGCTAAGTGGTGGGCCGGCCCTGTGGCTCACTCGGGAGAGTGCAGCGCTGGGAGCACAGCGGCGCTCCCGCTGCGGGTTTGGATCCTATATAGGGATGGCTGGTTTGCTCACCAAGGGTTGCAATCCCTTTACTGGTCACAAAAAAGGAAAAAAAAAAGAAAGAAAGCTAAGTGGAGACTATGCTATGGAAGACTCTAACAGCAGGGAAAGGAGATTTGGAGAGCCACTGATGTCTTGGAGCAGAATAGCCCAAGTGAAAGTTATTAAACAGTTTGGCTAGTGGGTGGGATGGGTGCCTGCAGGAGCACCTAGCTGGGACCTTGTGAGCCAAAGCCATCAACTTCCCTATGGCCTCATTATTGACGGTACAGCACAGCCGGGCACCAGAACTGAGTCCGTAGGGCATTTGCTAAAGCTCACAGCCTATGGAATTCAGTTCTCTGAGCCAGGTGGCCAGTTTTCTCAGCCTTGATGCTGCCCTCCTATGCTCTCTTCTGTGAATTTTTCCCCATTCCCAAGATGAGCAAGTTGAGGCCCAGTCAGAGGAGAAACCTAGGATCTCAAGATTCCTCCTATCTCAAAGATTTCAGCTTGGGACTGAAAATGAGAGCCCATACCTAGGGAAAGAGACAAGGGTTCCCTAAAGTCCAGCAGGACTTGGAGTGGGGTAGCAAGGAGAAGGGGCGCACGGCCATGGCAGGGATTCCATGCCCTAGTCCCTGGGTACCACATACATAGTTAGTCCTGTCATCTGCCCAGATGTGTTCCTAGTGGAACCAGATGTGGGGCTGGAGGAGTGAGGAGCTGGCAAAAGAGCCAGAACACATACACTGAGAAGGGAATCTCTCTGCAGACCAAGGGACTTCCTGAGCCAAAGGGGATCCCCAAGATATGAATCCCCAAGATAGAGGCTCAGGAGTCCCAGCTCTCAGAATGTCTCACCACTTGGAGGAAGATCTGAAGTATCTAGGATAGTGGAATGGAGGAGAAAGATTTCCTTGAAACACACTTTCATTTTCTGGAGAGTTCAATTGAGGGCTGGGTGCTATTCTTGCTCACAGGGCAGAGCTGCAACCTATACTGGAGGGAGAAAGCCAAGCTGGCAGATTTGGGAGCCACCCACCCTACCCCCAACCCTGCTTGAATCCAGAGAAAGGGGCCAGCACTTACCAGGGAGGCCTCTCTCTCTCTTGCCCTTGGGCTGTTTCTGCAATGATGCTCTCTGACAGTGCTCCTTAAATAGGGCCCCACCCACCCCAGCCCCATGCTGGCTCTTCTGAGAAAGGAGGAAGGTGTGGGAGGGCCAGGCACTCTGCCCAGAGAGCCTTTTCTGACCTCAAGCCGGAATGGAGAACCCCCCCTGCATCACCCCCACCCCCCCATTATCCAAAGCATCCCTTTCCTCACCGTGGCCTCTGACTGGGTCCCTCCAACCTCTTGAGACCAGCCCACAGGGATCTTTCTCTGTTCTTGATACCTGGAAAACCTGCACTTTATGCCAAATTCAAGCCCAATTCCTCATTCTGAGGCAGGATGGTGGGGAATTGATGTGCGGGGGAAGCTTCAGCATAGGCTTCTAGCTTTTCCCATCGGCGGAGACCCAGGCACCCAAATGCCAGCTGCAAAATTTGAGGGAGTGTGGGGGAGGAGATATCATTCTATCTCCTTTTACCTCTTGTGGCTTCAAGCAGCACCCAAATGGCAGGTAGAGTCTGTTTTCATCTTGGGGAGGGAGAGACTGAGACCTGAAGGGACAGAAAATCAGCGGCTTATGGTCTGACCAGCTGTGGAATTCTGAGCAGGGCAGGGGCCTGCTTACAGTTTGTGTGTGTCCTGTGTCTGTGGTCATCCCTTTCCTCAGCCCATCTCTGTCCTCAGGTCCCAGAATCTGACCCCTGTTGCACAGAATTGGGACTCCCCAGAGTCTGAGTTGGGAATGGAGGGAGTGACTCCCCCTAAGAGGTCTTTCCATCATCCTTCCCTGAAAGTTCAGGAAGTTCTTTTT
Organism: Galeopterus variegatus; assembly: GCF_000696425.1. Classification (NCBI taxonomy): domain Eukaryota; kingdom Metazoa; phylum Chordata; class Mammalia; order Dermoptera; family Cynocephalidae; genus Galeopterus; species Galeopterus variegatus. The sequence continues at coordinate 244,385 of NW_007726636.1, read as the reverse complement.
GATATCTGGCTATACCCAGCTGCCATCCAAGAAATAGAGGGGGGTAGGGGTGGGGGGTGGGGGCAGATGGAGGGCATGGTGTCAGGAATGGCCGCAGGGGTCTTGGGCCAGAACTAGGGGCAGCTCTTCTGAGGAAACCCGTAAGTTCTGGGAATGGCGAGTGGTAAAGAGAGAAGAGTCATCAGTATTGTGCAATGAACAGGGGGAAGGAGGAAAGGGGACCAGGGGAGGGGAGGGATGGCCTAGTCTCTGGAGCGCTGGCAGAGGCCTGGAGCTGATGGGGCTGCCCATCACCCCCTTTCCAGGAGCCTGCCTGGCCAGAGTTCAAAGTGGCTGTCATCCCACCCCTCATTAACCCCAGCAGCGCCAGGTTGGCAGCAGCAGTGTTTTATGGGAGAAGCCATGCCAAATGTACCCCTCCCATCCCCGCCTCTCGCCCTCCTCCCCAGCAACCAACATCTTGCTCTCTCTGAGGCCTGAGGACCTTGGTAGGGAAAATGGAGCCTGTGGTAAGGGACAGAGGTGGAAGAGGGAACACTAATCCCTTTTTTCTCCATATCTTGGCATTGTCTCAGTCCCGAGGAGACAGGAGAGGAGAGGATGGGACTTTCCCCTTTGGATTGTAAGCTCCCAGAGGGCAGGGACAGCTTTAGGGTCCCAGCACCTTACAAGGGGACTAGCACTGAAAGGGGGCTCATCCCTGCTGATGAGCAGGGACAAACTAGTTATCCTTGAAGGGGACTCTTTCCCTCATGACCCACTTTGGGGTTCCTGGAAGGGACAACTGTGGGCTTCCCCACAGGGCAGCACTGGGAAGCTGAGGCAGCAGGAACAAAAAGAGGAAGCTGAGGGGCTGGCCCGTGGCTCACTCGGTAGAGTGTGGTGCTGCTAACACCAAGGCCACGGGTTCAGATCCTATATAGGGATGGCCGGTTTGCTCACTGGCTGAGCGTGGTGCTGACAACACCAAGCCAAGGGTTGAGATCCCCTTACCGGTCATCTTTTAAAAAAAAAAAAAAGAGGAAGCTGAGGTCTTGCTGGGCCCTGGAGTTCGGCTGTCCTGTCCTAGATGAGCAGCTGTCAACATGAGCATGAAGGCACTGTGGGTGAGTATGTTCTGCAGACTGTCCTGGATCTGGGTTCAGGTCGATCCTTACCCTGGCACCTGCTGCTTCCCTCCACCTCCACCCCCCCCCCCCCTACTAAAACCAAGCTCCACCGTCCAGAGACCCAGACTGGTAACCCACACTAATCTTTTTTGGGGGTGGGGGGGATCCGAACCCTTAGACCTCGGCGTTATAAACCACGCTCTAACCGACTGAGCTAAGCGGCCAGCCCTCCACGCTAACCTCGAGAGACATCGCAGTTAAGAGAATGCAAAGGGGTCAGACAGGGTGGGAGGAGTTAGCAACTGAGTTGACTGGATGACAGGGCTTGACCCTGGACTGACCACTGGGATTTGGGGGAGAGCACCAGGTTTGGGAATGGGGGCCACCAGACCCAACCTCGGAGCCACCGGGTCTGTGGAAGGGCGGGAGAGACACGGAGGAGAGAGGGAGAAAGCTATAGGATTCAGGGGCGGAGACTCCGGGATCGAGGAAATAAGGCGAATAAGAAGACACTAAGTGTGGTCAAAGGTTCTGGACACCTGGCAGATAAGAAGGAACACCGCGAGGATACAGTCCTACCCACTGCGACTCCATCCATTAGTGGGATCTCCACGCCTAACTCCTCCCTATCCTCCATAAAAATGGCCGCCGCGGGGGCCGGTCAAAGGCCCTGGGACATTTGAGAATTAGGACAGAAGCCCCGCCCCACTGTGGGCAAGTTGCCCTTCTCAAAAATGGCCACCGCGGAGCCTCTGGAAGGGAACCGCTCTGGGCCCCGCCTTTGATCTCGTTGGTGGGACTGGGGGATGAGAGTTGCACCGCGCTGGACAAGTCGCCGGCGGCGCCCGACGGAGCAGGTGATTTCCCCTCCAGCCCCCGGCCCAGGGCTAGGAGAGTCGCGGAGAGCGTTGATTCAGGGTACCTGTCTTGTGTGTTCCCCCACAGTACCCCCTTCGGGGCCCGCCGGACCCCCATCTCTGATTCTCGCCGTGGCCTGTATCAAGGCACATTTAGTTTGCTCAGGCCTTCCTCATCGTGTGCCCCCCAAGGCTGCAACCGCATCCTGTGCCCTCGGGCCCACTATTCTGGACGCTTATGGGTACCCCGCTAGCGGGTTAAGGGAGCTCCTGCTTCAGGGGTCCGCCATGATCGTGGCCCTACTTCCTGTGCTCCCCCTCCCCCCGTTTATGCTCCTGCCTGACTTTGGATACCGGGATCCCTTGATCCCCTCAATGTCCTTGGTGCCTATAAGGCCTGTCTTGGGGATCAGAGGGAAATTATATCCTCTGGGGCTTGCGTTATGGGTCTACGGCTCCAGCAGCAGGGCTTCGTAGGGGCTGGAGAAGTGAAGACCTCTGTGCTAGACCCCTTGTTGCCTCTCTGAGTTCGCCAGGACTCCTGCCACACTGGTTCCCAGGATTCCACCTCCCACATGGCTTGCTCCTCCTCCACTTTGAGTACCCCCCAACCCCAAGGGAGCAGCATGCTACTTCTTACCACAGTCTCACTTAAATTTGTTTGGAGGATCTCTGTCGAGCATGTGGAGGATTCAAGCCTCTGTCAGCCCTTGGGAAGCTCTCAGGCTAGGGGGGGGGGCAGTAGTGAGGATGGGGCAGTCAGGACTGGCTGCAGAGAAAAAGTGAGTCCTGCAGACTGAGATGTGGGGAAGAAGAGGGAAAGATGTTCTAAGCTGAGAGAATGGTGTGAGCAAAATTCTGAAGTAAGCAAGATGGCCAGCCAGAAAATAGGAAACCAGTGTGGTAGACCAAATCTTCTTGAACTGGGGGGGGGGGGGGGGCAGTAGTGAGGATGGGGCAGTCAGGACTGGCTGCAGAGAAAAAGTGAGTCCTGCAGACTGAGATGTGGGGAAGAAGAGGGAAAGATGTTCTAAGCTGAGAGAATGGTGTGAGCAAAATTCTGAAGTAAGCAAGATGGCCAGCCAGAAAATAGGAAACCAGTGTGGTAGACCAAATCTTCTTGAACTCAGAGACTGTGGGGAGTAGAAATATTAGGAGGAGCTCCTGAGCAGGAAGGACATGCTGAGGAAGGCTGGTGGCATTGGGAAGGGTGAAAAAGAAGTGGCAAGCTTTGAAGGCTGGGTGAAATTTGGGAAGCCTGAGAACAGGATGAGGGAGAATGTTCTCTCAGGAGACAAGCTAAAGCAAAACTCAGAGGAGGAAGACTTATTTGGGAACAGGGAAGAGTTTCTCAGTAAAAACTTGCTAACCCCAGACCTTGGTTAGAAACCCAGAAGTATCAGACAAATCCCTGAGAAGCTTTCTCCTTAGAAACTGGGCTTTCATGGAACAGCCATGGGCCTTGGTCCCAGCAGAGGTTGCCAGGCAACTGATAACAGCCAGGATTTGAGGGTGATGTAACCCAGGGTCAGTGTAGGTCTCTGGAGGGGGCTGCCCTCTTGGGACAGCTGCATGATGGGATCTGGTACGCCTGGGTTGAATGCTTCCTTTCCTCCCCAGGGCCATGGCAAGGGTTCTGGAGCAGGAGGCAGAGGCATTCCCCTGGTAGGCTGGAGCTTCTCAGTCCTGCTTTCCAAAGTGACTCCTCTGCTATTCCAGCAACTCTATGTTACCACTCAGGGGACCAGGCAACTGTGAACATAGATGCTAGCCCTGTCCCAGCCCACTTGGAAGTCTTTATATCCCTTCCCCCCCAACCCCAGAGTAGCTCCTAAATAGACACTGAACTAGATGACCTGGATTTAAATTTTGACTACTACAGTCAAGCTAGGTGACTGGGCAAGTCATTAAACCCACTGAGCTTCAGTTTCTTTACCTGTAAAGTGGGGAATAACTGTTTATTGAGTGCCTACTTCATGGGAAATACTGAGTATACATTGGTGAATAAGTTAGGTGTGTAGTCCCTGCCTTCATAAAACAACTGGAAGAAACATTAAACATTGACCAAATGATTAGTTCATTATAGCTGTGAAAGATGCTAAGTAAGGAAAAGTACAGTCTGCAACAAGGGTATAAGATGTGGGGGCCAAACGAGTTCTATAGTTCCAGGGGCAACATTCCTTGAGGAAGGAAATTTTAACCTTAGACCCAAAAGATAAGGAGTTAGAAAGTGAAGGTGGAAGGATGTGCAGGCAGAGGAAAGTTTGTGCTAAGGCCTTTGCCATGAAAGAGCTTGAGTGTTGGCAAACTGAAAGAAAGCCGGGGGATGGCGGGGGGGAGTGATCCAGGGAGGGTGTGGTGCATGATAAGGCTGGAGAGATATAGGCTGGAGTAAGGCCCTGAATTAAGGGTCATGAAAAGATTCTGCACTTATTGAAAGGGTAGTGGGAAAGCATCGGAAGGTTTTAAGAAGAAGACATGATTTTTTTTGTAAAGGTCACATAGCTATGGTGTGGAGAATAGGTGGCTGGGGGAAAGATGGTAGTGGGGAGAATGGTTAGGAAGCTCATGGTAGGCAAGAGATGGAGCAGAGTGGGAGTAGGGCTGGAGGGAAGGAGATGTGTTGAGATAATGGTCAGGGCCTGGTGACTGATTGGTTGAAGGAAAGCAAGGGGTAGGTTGGTGTCAAGGATAATTCCCAGGTACAGCTGGGTACCTGGACATGTATTTACTGAGGATGGCCTTGGCAGAATAAAAAGTTGGGAGAATGTCAGTTGGGAACTTTTTAAGCTTGAGATGTCAGGAGGACGTCCACATAGCAGTGTCCAGGAGGTAGTGTGTAGCTCAGAGGAGGAGACTGAACTAGACGATTGGACATTTGGGAATTGGTGGCATAAGATCTTCCAGAAAGAGAGAGAGCTCAAAGTGAGGAGAGGAGCAGCACCTTTGAGCCTAAGGAACGCCCACATTTGGAGGGTGGCAGAGGAGAATGAGGCAGAAAAGGAGCCTGGGAAGAAATAGCCAGAGAGGTAGAAGGAAACCAGGAGAGTATGTGTCAGAAACCAAAGGTGGTGCTGCTGAAAGGGCACATATTAGGTGAAACCATAAGAAACTGCTTTTTTTTTTTTTTCCTTTTTGTCTTTTTTCGTGTCTGGCAACGGATCGCAACCCTCAGTGTCGCGCCCGTACCGGACCGGGACCGGCAACGGGATCGCAACCCTCAGTGTTGCGTCCGCACCTCGCTCAGCCAGTGAGTGGGAACCGGTCTGTATGTGGGATCCGAACCCTCGGCGGGGGGGGGGCCCCCCCCCC
>NW_007726636.1:220901-238127 GCF_000696425.1 Galeopterus variegatus | reverse complement strand
CTCTCGACATTTCTAGTTTGCTTTGTTTTTTTTTTTTTTCCTTTTTGTCTTTTTTTCGTGTCCGGCAACGGATCGCCACCCTCAGTGTCGCGCCCGTACGGGACCGGGACCGGCAACGGGATCGCAACCCTCAGTGTTGCGTCCGCACCTCGCTCAGCCAGTGAGTGGGAACCGGTCTGTATGTGGGATCCGAACCCTCGGCGGGAGTGCCGCCGCACTCCCAAGCGGCGCACTGTAGCAGTGCGCCATCGGGCCGGCCCCTTTTTTTTCTTTTTTTGAAGATCAAAACTAGACAAAATTGACAAGCTCATGTGGTTCAACCTAATTAGACCCAAACGAAACAAGTAACTGGTGACCTTAGCCTGAGAAATTTTGGTAGAGACATTGGAGCAGAAGCCAGACTGGGGTGGGGAGAAGAGGATATAATAAGGGAATAGACTCAACAGAACTTGGAGATTGACTGGGTGCAGCAGGTAGGGGTGAGAGAGGGCAAGATCAAGGGTAATCCCCAAATTTTAGGTTTGGCGCTGAGTGAGTGGTGTCAGCTGATGAAAGAGGAGGAAGTGTGTATTTGGTAGGGTGGATGCACACAGATCAGGAGGATATCATGAGTTTGGGGTGGATGTAAATTGAGGTGCATTTGAGCTTTCCAAGTGGGATGATGAGCTGACATTTGGACCTATCTGTCTGGAGCTATTTATTGCCACCAACATGTGCCTGACTCTCAAATACAGACTTTTGGGAATCAAAAGCATGCAGATGGGAATTAATAAGTCAACAAGTATTTATTTGAACACCTACTAAGTGCAGCCATTTTTCTAGGTGCTAGGGCTACACCAATGAATAAGAGAAAGTGTCCCCCACCCCCTGCTCCTGGAAACTTATGCAGGAGGACAGATGATAGGCAAATAAACACGAAATAACTTTTTTTTTTTTTCCAAAATAACTTTAAACTGTAGGAAGTGCTATGTAGCAGGACAAAGGATTAGGGAGTAGGGAATACCTATTTTGGGTAGGTTAGTCAGGGAAAGGCTCTCTGAGGATGTAACATTCAAGCAGAGCCCCAGAAGAAGTGAGGGGATGAACCATGTGGATGCGTGGAGTGTACAGGTGGGAGGAAGCTCAGCAAGTTTGAGGAAGGGCAAGGAGGCTGGTGGGGCAGGAGTGGAGTGAGAGAGGAGGGGGTGGTGAGGAGGGAGAGGTGGGCAAGGGTCAGGTCTTGTGGGGCTCTGTAGGCCTTGGGAAGGAGGATGGAAAGTCCTCTAGATAGTCCCCAGATGCTGGAATGGCAGGGATTGGGAAGGAGGAGAGAATCATGAAAGACTTCCCCTTCTGTCTGGGCCCCAGAGTCAGAAAAGCCCCTTTGTGCAGAGGGTGGGTGGCCTGTTCTAGGTGGGGGAAGGGCTGTGCTTGGTCCTGCGGTCTGCTTCTTGGGGGGCTGGACAATGGGGCCCCTTGTGGTTGGACTTGGGGGCCAAGTGGCCTCCTCAATGATGGGATTCCTCAGCCAGGAGGCATGTGACCCTAAGACCTCAGCTTCTTGCCAGAGGATCTGGGCCTGCTGCTGGGGAATAGGATGGGGGGAAGGGGAGAGGTAGGGAGGAGGGGTTGGAAACCTCCCTCCAGAGGACTTCTCCAAGACAGTGCCCTGCCCTGTCTCAGGCTGGAGGAGGTGAGAGATGGGTGGGAGAGAGGGCTGTGGCTCTGCTTGGGGGAGCAGGGAGGGCAACATCAATAGATGGTTCCACAGTAGGCTGGGAGGGAGGAGCTACTGCTCCCAGGCCCAGTGGTTGGGGGTGGGCAGAAGAGGGCCTGGCAATCCTGTTTGTCTTACGTCCCTTCAGAAGAGGAGAGAGCATGGAGCTGGAGAGAATTGTCAGTGCAGCCCTCCTTGCCTTTGTCCAGACGCACCTCCCGGAGGCCGATCTCAGGTAGAGACAGCTCCCCCAGAAGGATCATGCTAGGGCCAGGGTTGGAGCAGCCCAGCAGTACTCAGGGTCTTTCTGGAGAGACTGGAATGGAAAGCACTCACTCCTATTCCTGAGGTGGGGGAGGGCTGATTATAATTGGCTGAGATGCCCTTACCTCTCTGTCACTGTCATCTTGGTTGGACAGATGGGATACCAAAGCTTTGAGAGAGGATGGGATACTCTCTGGCCTTAAGGATTGAGGTCTGACTCATGGACCCCATGAAGCTGAGGGCTGGAGTCTTGGGCTAGGTGGAGGTGCTGGAGGTGTCCAGTGTCCTACCCAGGGCTTGTCTTGTCCTCTTCCTGCAGTGGTTTGGATGAGGTCATCTTCTCCTATGTGCTCGGGGTATTGGAGGACCTGGGCCCCTCAGGCCCATCAGAGGAGAACTTCGATATGGAGGCCTTCGCTGAAATGATGGAGGCCTATGTACCTGGCTTCGCCCACATCCCCAGGTGGGGCCTGGCTGGGGCCAAGAGGAGTTGGGGGGCTGTCTGATTGTGGGGGTTAGGCAGAGTTGTCTTCTCACTACCCTCGTCTTTTCAGGGGCACAATAGGGGACATGATGCAGAAGCTCTCAGGGCAGCTGAGTGATGCCCGGAACAAGGGTGAGTCTGGGGCTCTGGATACTTGGGTGATTCATAACCCCACCCATCCAAAGCCTTGGCAAACCTGATGCTCTCTCTGCCTCTTTAAGAGAATCTGCAACCGCAGAGCTCTGGTGTCCAAGGTCAGGTGCCCATCTCCCCAGAGCCCATGCAATGGCCTGAAAAGCTCAAAGAAGAGACCAGGTCTTCTACTGCTGATGCTGGGGACACCAAAGATGAGGTACTGGTAGAGGGGGGTACCAGTGAGGGACCTAGAGGGTGGGAAAGGAGGAAGTACTGCTTGTTGTCAACATTTGTGCTCACAGGCAGCTGGCGCTGAGGAGGAGCTGCTGCCAGGGGTAGATGTACTCCTGGAGGTGTTCCCTACCTGTTCAATGGAGCAGGCCCAGTGGGTGCTGGCCAAAGCTCGGGGGGACTTAGAAGAAGCTGTGCAGATGCTGGTAGAGGGGAAGGAAGAGGGGCCTCCAGCCTGGGATGGCCCCAATCAGGTATCTTCTCCCAGGCCCCTCTCCCCCACGTAGCCTCAGCTACATTCCTCCTTGGTGTTAAGCCCCTATCCCTACCTATCTGTTTCCCTTGCTGGTGCCTTTGGGCCTTGACCAAGCCTCCCTTCTCTGTAGGATCTGCCCAGGCGTCTCAGAGGCCCCCAAAAGGATGACCTGAAGTCCTTCATCCTGCAGAAGTGAGTCTGGGCTGGTTTGGGCTGGGCTGGGCTGGTCTGGTCTGGGCTGGGCCAGGCCCTGGAGGATCTTCCCAGGGTGGCAGGAGCCTCATCCAGCCGGTTTTTGGCAGGTACATGATGGTGGATAGTGCAGAGGATGAGAAGATTCACCGGCCCATGGCTCCGAAAGAGGTGAGAGTGTTGGGGCTCCTGGGTTGTAGAGTGGATGGGACTGGCTCCTGGCTTCTGTCATTCACTGCTTGATTGCCTGACAGGCTCCCAAGAAGCTGATCCGATACATTGACAACCAAGTAGTGAGCACCAAAGGGGAGCGATTCAAAGATATGCGGAACCCTGAGGCAGAGGAGATGAAGGCCACATACATCAACCTCAAACCTGCCAGAAAGTACCGCTTCCATTGAGGCACTTGCTGGATGCTGCCTGAGCCTTCTAGGCTCAGATCCCAGAGGGATGCAGGAGCCCTACACCCCCACACGGGGGCCGCTCTAACTCCTGTCCCTCATCTCTACATCCTTGCTCCATAGTGTTCACCTACTCTCGGAGCTGTCTCCGTGGGCACAGTAAAGGTGGCCCAAGGAAGGTGTGAGTGCATTCTGGTCATTTCTGCCTCAGGACTAGGATACTATGCCTGTCTGATCTTCCCTCCCCAACCTCACATTCCTGTCTCCATCAGGGCAGCACCAGGCAAGAGGGGGTAAAAAGCTCTTTATTTGAAGCTCCAGGGTGGGGCAGGGCACTGGCTTCTCACCAGAGGTTCCCACAGTTCAGTTTCCCTACAGCTCAATGTCAGGCCCCAGCCACACAGTCCAGCTGTGCTCCAACCGGTAGGCAGGTCAGACCTGCAGGTTGAGAAAAGGTGCGAAGCCCGCCATATCCTGCAGCAGCACCAGGGCTTGGTGCAGTGGCGGCTCCACATCGATGTCCACTCCGCGCTTCCGCAAGCGACTCAGGCTAGGCTCGGCCACATGGTGGCAGTGCCGCACCCGCAGCGAGCGCAACGCCGGGCAATACTCGGCCAGTGTCCTGAGGGAGGAGCAAGGTGAGGCTAGGTGCACGAGGCCACTACACCCACAGTGGGTAGAGGGGAAGGGGCCTTGGGCCCACTCCACTTAGGACTGGCTCCAGTAAAGTCCTGGAAGGGGGCCTGGATTGGGGTCATATACTCCATGCCTCCGGTGAGCTGCAGACTTCCTGTCTCTTAAAGGGGAAACCTGTTCCTCAGCTCCGCCCAGGATTGCAAGATTTCCCCCTTGCTGAAGAAAAGCCAGAAATGACTTTCTGTGTGAAATCTCCCAACGTGTAAATACTGGTTCAAAAAAAGTTTTTAAACTGTGGGCTCTTATATAGGCGATCCTAGAAGCCTTTCTTGTTCAGGTGGGGGTGCTGTGGTTAGGAGGATCCAGAACCCCCAGTTCGGTCTTTTGACAACTACAATCCGCCCCTACCTTCAGAGGCTGAGTAGTAGCCCTCCTCCCACTCCACCACCCCCCGGGCCCAGGCACCTGATGCCATCGCTTCCAACGCGGAGGCAGCCGGTGAGGTCGAGGTGCTGGAGTTCCGGGCAGTTGCGAGCCAACTCCTGGACCGCGGCATCCCCCACGTTGGCGTTGACAGCCAGTGAGAGGCTGCGGAGGCCGGCTCCGCGCCTCTGCGCTAGGTACACGATGGCCTCGTCCTTCAGCTGGCGGCAGGCGGTGAGATCCAGCTCCTCCAGTGCCGGGCAGCGGTCGGCGAGGCCACGCAGCGCTAGCCCGTCCACCCAGTCACAGTGCGCGAGCGACAGGCGCTGCAGGCGGGGGCAGCCCTCGGCCAGCGCTCCTAGCGCGCGGCGACTCAGCTGCCCACAGCCAGCCAGAGCCACATTCCGCAGCTGCGGATTCCGCGCCAGCACAGGCACCAGGTCCTCGTCCGACAGCCATTCGTGACATGGCGCCAGGGCCAGCTCCTGCAGCCCCTCGGCGTCACGCAGCAGCCGAGCCAATGCGGCCCGCGGGATCTGCGGACCCACCTGCGGGCGGGGAGGCACCCCGACTCTCAGCCTGTCCCCGGGGCGGGACGGGCACTGCCTTTCCGCCCCCGAATAGTTTTCTCGGCAGCCGTCTACCCTTGAGGCTTGCCATCTGCCTTCCCAGGAAAGACCCCACGCTCCCTCTGAATTGCTACCCGGTACTCGTTGTTTGGGATACTCCCCGCTGAGTGTATCGCTTCCCGGGCAGCTCTGGCGGCCCAAAGGGGTCAGGAAGGGCATACATTTGGGGTTAGGGCTAGGCTGGGAGGGAGGCGGTGTCCAGAGGGGGAGGGGCTCTGGCACCTGGCTCACCTGAGCGGCGTCGAAGCGGCGCAGCCGGGCCAGGTGCAGCTGTACTAGGGCCCCGAAGGCCCGGCTAACGCGCTGCAGCCGGAGCAGCTGGCACAACGGGACCCGGTTCAGGACATGTGGGAGCAGCACGTCTTCCCAGGGCAGGTCCAGAAGCCTGCGGGTAAAGGGGAGTTGGCGTCCCCGGGCCGCTGTCACTTGAGAGTCCGCCTCCGTTATGCTCCTGCGTCCCGGCTCCCAAGAGTGGCCTCAAAACCTGGCCCCAGCTCAGCTCCCCTACCCACCGTCCTTCCTTCCCTCGGCCCCTCCGGTGCTCGGTACCTGATGGCTCTGGGTTCTTGCTCCCCTCCGGACGGCTCCATCTGTAGCTCCATCGGCTGCTTGGTGCGCGTGCGCAGTAAGGTCGTCTCGCTTTGGCCTTGGAACTGCCGCGACGAACCCGCCTCTTTGGGTTGTAGAGACAGTCCTATTCAATCGAGTGCCGTCTCACTGAGGATCCTACCTGCGAGCTTTCCGGATGGACTCCGAAACTGACGCGCAGACCAGTGGTATAACATCAGACGTCGCCTTCTCGAATACTGGGCTTGAGGCCCGAGGCTGGAGAATGTGGCGGGCATCAGAGACTGGTCTGTCTTCGTCTTGGGCCAGTAGCCGCCTCTGGGTGAAGTGCTGATGGGAGGAGCAGAAGGGGCGGAGCCAGGACTCCTAGGTTACCGGCTTCTCTGCCCTCTGGTTGCGTTTGGAGACTGAAAAATGGGGAGAAACTATCTAGGCTTTTACTGTCTAGCACTCAGTAGGTGCTCAATAAGCAACTGTTGAAAGAACGAATGCCGTACCGGCCAGCCGCCAAAAAGGAAACAATGAATGAATGGGGGCGAAGCTAGAATTTTCGTCCTTCACCAAGCAAACTTTCTCAAACTTCCCATTCCTAGTTACCAGCCCCTTACTCCGGGATAGTGTGGGCCGAGTTTACACCTGGGAAGAGAGACATAGGAAGCGCTAAGGACTGTAATTCCAGTCGGGTCCTTTTCCTTTCCTCCAGAGGTCCAGAGTCCTGAGAAGAATGAGTCCTCAGCTTAGCTCGACAGGGATACTGTCTCTCGGCTGCCCTTGGGTTCAGCTGTAGGGTCTGGGGCTGGGCCCGCCCTGGGGCATTGACACCCCACAGGTGTGGACTCAGCCTCTGGGCTGCCCTTTCACCTCGTCCCCAGTCCTAGTCTCAGGTTCCGCTCCGGAGAACCCCTGGAGTATTAGTGCTTTACCCCATCATCCACGCGGTGGGTGTGGGGGAACGTGAAGGACGCGAAGGCCACTGCCATCGCTGAGGGTTGCGTGCTTCTTCGGTGCAACCACTTCAGCTGCCTCTTCATAACAAAAACTTCTTCCCATCCGTTATGTCATCAGGGCTTCGGGCACCTCTGCAAGGTGGGCAGGTCTGTACTATCACTCCATTTTAAAGATGGGAAAACCGAGGCCCTGGAGAGGAAGCACCTTGTCCAGGATCAAGCGAGAGAGGGAAAACCCAGACGTCTGGTTTTCCCAGAATCTCTTCCACACTCCCCTACCCCCTCAGTGCAGCGGGAAGAGAGAAGTTAGCAGCGGGGAAGGACCAAATGAGGGTCAAGTTGGATAAGGGGCTTCTTTCCTCTGCTTCCTCAGCCTGCTTGGGGAGGGGGTAGGTGGGAGGACTGACCTCTGCAAAGATAGAGCCACGTGGGCGCGCACCACCTCCGGTCGCGCGCCTCTTCTCCCTCCCCCCTTTGTTCGCGCCTGTGCGCCTGCGCAGTGCGACAAATCTGGCGCTGTCCCCTTCAGCACCATTCGGAGCCCGCGTCGCCCCTCCCCTCGGTGAGCTCCGCGCGCCCCCGCCTCGCACGTCCTCGCGCCCTCTGACTGCCCGTACAGACCCCTTCTTCTTTCTGAGGTCACCACCGGCCGGCCCTGGCCTTTCCAAGAAGAGTAGTTGCCATAGTAACTCGAGTGGCGCTTTCTTAAAATAGCCGTGCCCACTTCTACCCTGAGAGCACAAGGTTTGCCTGTCCCCCACTTCCTCCAGTCCCAGGGTCATCCCGTCTAACCTCTTTACCCCTGAATGTGCAGGACACCTAACCCAGGCAGCACGGAAATTCTTCCTAAAGTCTGACAATATCTCCTGCTGCACCCTGGATGGGTGGTCAGGGCTGGGTCTCCTGGGTCCGAAACTTAGAACCTAGGAGAGTTGAAGACGGTATTCCCTAGATTTGCCTTCCATAGTTGGCGGTCTCCTGGATTTAGAGGGGCGGGTCCGGTCTACACTCATACCGTGTGCTTGCAGCGGCCGCGTGCTCGTGGAGGCGGGAGCGCGTGTGGCATGTAACAGGTCATGTGGCAGCCTCCTGAGGACATGCGTGGGGTCTGGAGCGGGACATGCGTGTGCAGCTGAGCCCTACGTGTGGCTCAGGGGATGGGGGGCGAGAGGGACATGGACACAAGTGGTGTGAGGCACGTGAGGGTCTGAGGAACAGAACCGAGGGTTCCATAGGCCCTCCCCCTCGCCTGGGGCGGGCCTTAGGTTGGCGGGAGAGCCCAGCGGGGACCTAGCAAAGAGTGAGGCTGCCAGCCTCTGGGGCTCAGGGCCCTGGGAGAGGGCGGGGGGTGGGGGGGATTAGCGCTGCCTGAGCGGCGCGTAGGGGGTAGGAGGAGGGACTGAAAGACGGGCGGGCCTGAAGCAAGCGGGAGCCGCGCTACCTTCACAGCTGAGCTGGGCCAAGCCTCTCCTCTGCCTCTCCTCGGTCCCAGCTCCGGGCGAGCAGCGGTGAGTACTGAGGTGGTCCTGAGTGGGGGCTGCAGGGGATGCGCTGGGACCAGGTTGAGCTTCAGGAACCTGCCTGGCAGTGTTGCTGCTCCTGACCTCTGCCCCTACCCTGCATTGCCACCAGAGGCCTCATTACCCCGTTATGATCCCTCCCAGGCTGAACAAGATCTGTCATACCCCTCGGAGGTGGGGGAAGAGAGGGATGTGGTGCAGTCTCCCCTCCACCCGACCCCAAGCCTCAGTGACCGGTGGGGGGAGGGGAGGGTATGTGTCCCTGCTTGAGTGTGTGTGTAAATGTACATCTGTATTTGTATGTGATTGTAACCAGTAGGTCTCTGTGAGTGTTCGATACATCTATATCTCTGTGTGCCTTGGAGAATGAGAGCCCGTGTGTATATATGGGTACCCCTTTGTGTGTTCCTGCTTGGTGATGGTGTGTGTGTAAAACAAACATGTGCCTTTCCAGTACACACATATTTGTTATGACTGTGAGTGCATGAGGGTGTGTCTCTGAGCTGTGTGTGTGCATGTGTGTGTGTCTGTGTGTGCTGGAAGATGTTGCCTATGAATACGTTTAACTGTGTGCTGACATATTTGTCCGTGTGTGTGTGTGTGTGTGTGTGTGTGTGTGTGCCCGTCTGTACCTGTATGGAGAACAAGAATATCCCTTTCCCATTCGGCATGTATGTACTGGGGACAGGGCCTCTGTTCAGGCCCCTCTCCTCACTCCCACCCTGTGCCTCCCAGCCTTCATCGTCCCTACATAACCCCCATTCTTCTTCCCTCTCCTTCCAGGAGTCTTGGGTTCCCTTCTGTGAGAGAGGAATGTCCTAAGGGGGACTATGTAGGACCCAGGGCTGCATGAGGGTGATGGCTGGCTGACACTGTTGATCCAGAGGGTGGGCTACCAGCCTCCCCAACACCAGAAGTAGCCCCAAAGTGCCACAGGGACTCAGCTCATTTAAGTTCTGAAATAGCTTCCTCTCTCCTCCCAGAATGATACTCAGGGCCCCCAGGCAGAAGGAGAGGAGCCAGGGGCCCACTGGGTGGACAATTCTTTTCTTCTCAGGTGTCCATGGGAGTAACCCCCAGGGATGGGATCAACCCATATTCCAGGGTGGGCTAGGTCCCTGGCACTCAGAGGCCCCAGCCAGCTTTCCCCTCCCATCTCTGCTGTCCTGCCCATCTAACTCCCTGGCAGCTCACCGCCTGCTCTCCTTTGTCTCTTGCAGGCCTGTCTGAAGAGCATGCAGCCCCCTCACTCCCCGCCTGACCTTGCCATCCCTGCCCCCCCAGCCTGACCCCCGGCCCCAGCATGGCCCAGGGTGCCATGCGCTTCTGCTCGGAAGGTGACTGTGCCATCTCCCCACCACGATGCCCGCGCCGCTGGCTCCCCGAAGGCCCAGTGCCCCAGAGCCCCCCAGCCAGCATGTACGGCAGCACAGGCTCCCTGCTCTGGCGAGTGGCAGGTCCAGGTTCCCGAGGCCGGGAACTGGGACGTGTGACAGCACCCTGTACACCTCTACGTGGTCCCCCCTCACCCCGTGTAGCTCCCTCACCCTGGGCACCCTCTTCACCCACCGGGCAGCCCCCACCAGGGGCCCGGAGCTCCGTGGTCATCTTCCGTTTTGTGGAGAAGGCCAGTGTGAGGCCACTGAATGGGCTACCTGCTCCTGGAGGCTTGAGTAGAAGCTGGGATCTGGGTGGTGTTTCTCCTCCCAGGCCCACTCCAGCCCTTGGGCCTGGTTCCAACCGGAAGTTGCGGCTGGAGGCATCCACATCAGACCCACTCCCAGCCGGAGGAGGCTCAGCCCTTCCTGGCAGCCAGGACCCTTTACATGGGCCACCAGTCCCACCCCAGGTTGGGGCAGATGGCCTTTACTCCTCTCTCCCCAATGGGCTTGGGGGGGCCTCTGAACACCTGTCCACGCTATTCCGAGGATCTGCTGTCCCTGGATTCCTGAACCAGGTATGCAATCTCCCTTGGGCTCCCTAGGGCTCTAGTGCCCCAGTGAAGGGGCAAGGCTGGGTCCCATATTGGACTTGGGCCTGTGTACTACTCACTCTGAATCCTTTAATCTGTCTCTTTCTTGCCTTCTGTTTTTGTCCCTGTTTCTCTGCATCTCTTTCTCTGACCCCATGTATTTTTATTTCTATGTTTCTGTCCCATATTCTTGTGTCCCTGTATGACTGGCTTTACCTCTGGGTGTCTGTGTCTATCTCTCCCTCCTTGACTCAGGGGGACACCTGGTCCTCCCCCCGGGAAGTCTCCTCTCATGCCCAGAGAATTGCTCGAGCCAAATGGGAATTCTTCTATGGCTCCCTGGACCCCCCCAGCTCAGGTAAGGCCTGGGACTGAGGCATGAGCAACAGGGCAGGGCCTTCCCCACAGCAGCTGAGGGTTGGTAGGGAGCCTTCCTTCAGACCTCCCCCAGCCCTTTTCTGGGCTCCTTGGTCAGCTAGTGCCTCTCCAGGCCTCACTCTTTCTATCTGTGTTATGATGGGGGACCAGAGGATAGGGGCTGGGCTGGGCACGTGGAGGGAGCTGGGTAGTGGAGGGAGGAGATGGCAGGATATCAAGGATCACTCCTTGGAGTAGAAAAGAGGCTGGACTCCCTTAGGCTTTTCAAAGTAATTTGACAAGAACTTGGTTTGAAACAAGTTCCACTAGTACCAGGAACAAGCTAAATTTGTAGCAGGAGGAATGGTGGCTAGACAGTAATAGAACTTCCTGCCAATATGAGGCAGTGGGAGAGGGCTCTCAGAACAGGATCAGGACAGGGGGCTAATGGATAATCTTCTGACCTGGATGCATATGCATACTACAGGTGCTAAGCCCCCAGAGCAGGCCCCCCCATCTCCACCTGGGGTGGGCTCAGGGCAGGACTCTGGGGTGGCTGTGGGGCAAGCAGCGAAGTACTCCGAGACAAACCTGGACACGGTGCCCCTGAGGTGCTACCGCGAGACTGACATCGATGAGGTGCTGGCTGAGCAGGAGGATGCTGACTCGGCCATCGAGAGTCAGCCCAGTTCAGAGGGCCCTCCTGGTACTGGCCGCCCACCTGCCCCACATCCTGGCCCATGCCCTGGCCCTCGTCCCAGCCTGGGCAGTGGCGATGAGGATGAGGCAGGCGGGGAAGAGGATGTGGACGACGAGGTGTTTGAGGCCTCAGAGGGGGCCCGGTGAGTTGGAGAATGGGAAAGGAAAGTGGCTTGCTCCTCCCCTCTGCCCAGAAGCAGAGCTGGGGTCAAATGGACTGGGATAGAGACATGAGTGGGGCTGGGAGGGTCAGGACCAAGCTGGTGGTGCTGACAGGGCAGTGTGGGGAGCAGGAGATTCTAGACAGAGGTCTGAGGCCTGGAAGAACACTGGGGATGTGGGGGGCCTCGGCAAGAACCCAGGAAGGTCGAGGGCAGCCAGGACAGAGTAGGCAAGGGGTTCTAACAAAACTGGAATGGGACAAGGTCAGAGGCCAGAATCAAGCCTGGGGATATGGGAGCATCAGTCTGGATCCTGGGTCCTGGTGGGAGAGTGGGGAGTGTGGGGGCTTTCCTTTCCGTCTCACACCCCATTGCAGCTTGGAGCCTCATCTTCTCCTAAGATGTTGCCAGAAATAGAAATGGGATGGCAGGAGGGAAGCGGATCAGAGAAAAGGAGGAGAAAGGGAGATTAGCAGGGAGCAAGCAAGCAAGCGAGTGAGCGAGGGAGGGAGCAGACTGGGTGCTGGGGACGAGTGGGGCCCCAGATGCACTAAATAGCTTAGACCCTCTACCCAGGTGGCTTTTTTTTTTTTAGGGGGTTGGGAGCCTGTGAAAAGGGAATGATAATCCCCTTAACAGAGTCGATGTGAGAGTTCAATGAAATCATGCCCAAGTACCTGTGCTCTGAGCCCCTGACCAGAGATTCTCCCTGCCCCTGCAGGCCAGGGAGCCGGATGCTTCACTCCGGGCCTCTCAAGTCACCTGTGCCCTTTCTACCTGGGACCAGCCCCTCAGCCGATGGGCCTGACTCTTTCAGTTGTGTGTTTGAAGCCATCCTGGAGTCACACCGGGCCAAGGGCACCTCCTACACCAGCCTTGCCTCACTGGAGGCCCTGGCCTCACCTGGCCCAACCCAGAGTCCCTTCTTTACCTTTGAGTTGCCTCCCCAACCACCTGCCCCCCGGCCTGACCCAACTGCTCCTGCCTCATCTGCCCCTCTTGAACCGGATTCTGGTACCAGCTCTGCTGCTTGTGGTCCTTGGACACAGAAAGGGGAGGAGGAGGAGGCAGAAGCTGGAGCCAAGCTGGCCCTAGGGAGGGAGCCCCCTAGTCCCTGCCACTCAGAGGACAGCCTTGGGCTGGGGACAGCACCACTTGGCAGGTGAGTGATTCTTTTGATCCCTAAGACCTGAGGTCCCCAGGGCCTCAGGAACAGCTGATTTAAGGGACAGATCCTGAGTATAAGGATGTAGTTGATATTCCTGATCCCTGATTAGGTGTGGTTAGGGGATACAGATGCCTGTTTTTTCATTTAGAGGATTACTTCCATTGGCTGTGAGCCCCTCATAGCACCCTCCTTGGTCCTAAATCCAGTAACTTGGGAAATCAAGATTCAGGATTGAAGGATCTCCAGAGAACATCCTTCTTTCTCTCCTGGAGGGCCCTCTCATCCCCAGGCAGAGTCTTCATTCAACTTTACCCCACCCAGCCAGGAGACTTCTCCAAAGATGAGGTCACCAGCCTCTCCCTTTGCCACCCTCTCATGTTGCCCCCTGCCAAATTGGGCATCTCTCACCCTGCTCCAGGAAGTCCTTTCACAGTCTAACCTTTCTGCTCTCCTCTCTGCCAGCTACCCTCTCAGTCATGGAAGCCATGGCAACAGGAGGGGGTGGCCAGGGAGACAGCGTTGCCTAGCAACCAGGAGTTCCCCGTCTCTGTCTCTGGGGTGACAGGTGGCTTTTCGAGTAGAGCAGCTGGGGTGGGAAGGGAAGGGGAGGAGGACAAAGGGGGTGAGGGGGTGCACACTGACCCCAATCCCCTAAACTCCCGAGTCTGCTTCTTTGTGGGTAGAAGGGAAGCACCAAAAAGAGACTTCTCTTCCTAAAAGATGGGAGAAGGAAAGACTTGGGAGCAGGAGGATGTCCCTGCTGCCCTCAAATCTTTGCCTGACCCTCCACTGTTTCTCTCTGGTAACCTATCTATCCCATCTTTGTCCATATTCTTAGGGACAGAGGACTGTGTTTTTTTTTTTTTTTTTAAAAGATGACCGGTAAGGGGATCTTAACCCTTGACTTGGTGTTGTCAGCACCACGCTCACCCAGTGAGCAACCGGCCATCCCTATATAGGATCCGAACCCGGGGCCTTGGTGTTATCACTCTCCTGAGTGAGCCACGGGCCGGTCTGTGGACTGTGTTCTGAATAGGGCCAGTGTGAGGATGGGGAATCTATATCTAATAGCAAACTTAGGCCCCTGGGAGCTTTGGGGAAGTGGCCAGAACTCCCACAGCAGCAAGATGGATGTGGGTTAGATTTGAGGAAGGACTTTCCACAGAAAGGTGGTAATGATGGAATAGGCTGATGGAGAGAACCTGTATAATCTCCTTCTCTGGAGAAAGAAAAATGCCTTCTCCATGTTCCCCTCTCCCCTTCTCTGTCTTCTTGGTCTGGAGACACAGGGAGGGTCTGGGTGGCCCCCAGGAGCCCTCACCACCCCTGAGCTGATGTTCTACCCTGGCAGTGAACCACCTCTGAGCCAACTGGTGTCTGACTCAGACTCAGAGCTGGACAGCACAGAGCAGCTGGCCCTGGGAAGCACAGACACCTTGTCCAATGGGCAGAAAGCAGATCTGGAAGCTGCGCAGCGCCTAGCCAAGAGGCTGTACCGACTAGATGGCTTCAGGAAGGCCGATGTGGCCCGGCACCTGGGCAAGAAGTAAAGCCTCTGGGCTGGGACTGAGGATGGGGGTGGAGGGAATGCAATTCTGGGGCAGCACCTCCACATCCTCTCCATCTAATGCCCCCAGGTCTCTAGGTAACCCCCACCTGACCCCTCGACACTTCCCCTTGAGACCCTACCTGTCTCTCTGTCCTGCCCACAGCAATGACTTCAGCAAACTGGTGGCTGGCGAATACCTCAAGTTCTTTGTCTTCACCGGCATGACCCTGGACCAAGCTCTCAGGTGGGTCGTGAGCCCTTTGAGGACAGCCCCACTCTCCAGGCTTAGTGTGCAGGGCCCCAGCTATTCTGCTCTGAGCCCCTGTGCCTCCCCTAAGCTGCCCTGGCATCACCCTTCCCATGCTGGCTGGGCATGGCCAAGGGCTAGGGCTGCCTGATAAGGGGAACTTGGGTGGGGGTGACATCCTCACTCTTCCCCCTTCCCCAG
This sequence comes from Galeopterus variegatus, assembly GCF_000696425.1. Classification (NCBI taxonomy): domain Eukaryota; kingdom Metazoa; phylum Chordata; class Mammalia; order Dermoptera; family Cynocephalidae; genus Galeopterus; species Galeopterus variegatus. The sequence continues at coordinate 223,392 of NW_007726636.1, read as the reverse complement.
GGTGTTTCTAAAGGAGCTGGCCTTAATGGGTGAGACCCAGGAACGAGAGCGTGTGCTGGCGCACTTCTCCCAGCGATATTTCCAGTGCAATCCTGAAGCCCTGTCCTCAGAGGGTGAGGAGGCTGGGAGCAGGGTTGTTCCAGCTGGCCACTGAGGCAGATGGGTTGGGCACTGCGTGTGTATATAGGAGCATGAGTGTGTGTGCAGGAGGGAATGAATGCACATGCTTGTAGGCATGTGAACATGCAGGTGCACAGACAGTGCTGGCATGGCTGCATGTATAGAGAACTATACATGTGGGCAGGCGTATTGCTAGCTAGGTTCAAGAGTGTGTTGTGAAGAAGCAGTGGCAGGTGTGGGTGCACGCAGTTGTGCGCATGCATGTGCAGGACAGTGCTTGGCTTGTGTGGGGATTCTGTGTGGCTGCACTGGTCTGCCTAACTGTGTGGGGTCGACTTGCTTGTATTTAGTGCACAGAGGCACGTAAGTGTTGGGGGCAGGCAGTGGGCAATCCCCAGCACCTTAGGGAGCTAGGGAGGGGGAACCTGAGAAGAGGAAGAGTTCCTTGCTGAGAGATGTGCTGGAAGAGGAGTTTTGCTGGGGAGAGTTCACTAATGGGGTTCAGGACTTAGGAACGTGTGATTGTGGGCCAAAGGGGGTCTCAAAAGGGGATGGGGGATGAACTGGGAGATTAGGGAAGACGGCTGTGGCAAGAGCTCCAGGGTAAAGACCGAGGCTGAATGTCAACTCTCCCATAGACGGCGCCCACACGCTGACCTGCGCCCTCATGCTACTCAACACCGATCTCCATGGCCACGTGAGTGGGGGGCGGGCGGAGACAGAGAACATAACCCTGTCCAGAGACTTCAAGGTTTAGGAGGCCGAGGGCCCCCCAAGCTCACAGACCTCCGTTCCCTGCCTTAGAACATCGGGAAGCGCATGACCTGCGGGGATTTCATCGGGAACCTGGAGGGTCTCAACGATGGCGGTGACTTCCCCAGGGAGCTGCTCAAGGTGGGAGGCGGGGCAGGGTAGAAGTTGGTGGAGGTGAAGCATGCAGGACCGGAGGGAGGGAGGGACGGGGCTTGCAGGTCCCCGGCGCCTGGCTCTAGTGACTCAGCCTGGGGACCGCCCCCTCCCGCAGCCCCCACACGCAGTCTCTCCCGGAACATGCGCACACGCGTGCCTTCGCGGCTGCGCGCGCTGCAGGGGAGGGGAACCGGCTCTGGAAAACACGTGAGCTGGCTGCTCTGGACCCAGCATTTGCCTTCACCAGTTCCCCTCCTCCAGTGTGCACTGCGGGTGGAAGGGGATCCCTGCATGGGGCGGGAGGTACACAGGCACACCGCTCCCGACCCCAGTGTACGCAGCCACAAAGATCATCCTGGTACCGCTGCGCTGGAGGGACCCGGAGGTAGAGAGGGACAAAAGCTTTCCCATGGTCTTGCAGCCAGTGAGCGCAAAGCTGAGACAAGATACTGTGCTTCTGGCACCCTTGCGGGAAGGCCTTGCGCCAGCGCTTGAAGGGTCAGATACACAGGGACTGGTGTGAGTGGGAAGAGAAGGGGCGTCCCTGTGCGGGGGCGGGGGGGCTCACTCCTCTCCTGCACTCACTTGAAGAAACTCCCAGGGTTGGATAAAGGGGTCTCTGGGCCACTATGTACATGTGACTGCACAGGACTGTCCTAGGGCATGTCTATGAGCTTGGGCTGTATTGGGTTTCTGAGTTTGGGGATGTATCTTAGTGGGGGTGTCCAGTGTGAGTTGAGGTGTCTGTGAGTTGGGGTGTATGCTGGGGTTGAATTGTATATGTATGACTTGAGGTGTGTCTGTGCTTAAGGGTTTATGATTTAGAGTGTGTGTCTGAGTTGGGGTGTAGGCTGGGTGTTTATGTGTGTTGGGGTGTATATTTTCGAATTGGCTGTGTCTGGTTTATGACATTTGCCTGTGAATAGGGGCTGTATATTTATGAGTTAAAGATTGTAAATTTTGAAGTGTACATCTGACTTTGTAGTGTCTGAGTTGGGGTTGATGTGAATTAGTGTGTCTGGTTAGTTGGGGTGTATGTCTAAACTGGGGTGTGTGTACGTGAGGATATATACATGTGCGTTTGGGAGTATTTGCGGGTGAGTTGGCTGAGGCCAGGGCTATTCCATGGTGGCCCCTCCTGGCTCAGTGAAAAAGGGCCACGCAGAGGCGGTCCAACCTCTCCCCTTACACCTCCCCCAACTCTGCCGAGCCAGAAAAGAGTTCCAGGTCCTAGGGGGTCAGCCCACCTTCCCCGCCCCAGGCCGAGGCATTCCCGGCGATCCCTGCCAAGAGCCCCAGGGCAGCGCCCCCACTGGCCTCCTAAGCCACCCTCCGGTGGCGGCGCGCGGAGGGCCCCCCGGCGGCCTGGCGCTTCCATTTTGCGCCGTCCCCGCCCCCAGCCCTCCCCTCCCCTCCTAGTCGGCGCCCCCCTCCCTCTCGCGGAGCTGCGGAGCAGACAGCG
>NW_007726636.1:213829-220415 GCF_000696425.1 Galeopterus variegatus | reverse complement strand
CATGGCCGGGGGCCGCGGCGCGCCGGCCGGGCCAGCATGATCGGCGTCAATAGCATCCACAGCAGCGCCGGGCGGCTGCGCTCGCGCTCGCTGTGCTCCGTGCGCTACGGGCGCACCCACCGCGGCGCGGAGACCCTGTGCTACGGCTGGCCGCAGCGCTCGCGCAGTCTCAAGCCCGTGCTCTACACCGACCTGGTAGTCAGCCGCCTGCAGAGCCGCAAGAAGAAAAAGGCGGTGAGGGTGTTGGGGCCGCGGCCCACGCCAGGTTGGGGGACGACTGAGGGGGTGGCTTCAGGGAGGCACGAGCCGAAAGGGGCATCGGTGGGGCCGAGAAGGCAGCCCAGCAGGGAAAGAGCTCATGGGCAGCCAGAGGTGGTTCTGGACTTGTGGGCAGCAGGGACAGATGCTTGGACCAAGATGAGCCTCACAAACCAAAGGGTCTTTGGAGATGAAGAGGGTTTTCTAGATGGGAGCATGACATGGGGCTCACTGATGGGGTTCACGACCTTCGAAAGAGAGTGTGGTTGTGGGCCAAGGAGGCCCTGAGACGGGGAAGGGGATGAACTGGAAGGCTGAGGACAAGACCTGCAGGTTGGATCTTGGTGGCCACTTCGACCTCCTAGCCAGAGAACTGGGTTTAGGGTTTGAACTATGCTGGGTTTGGGCTAGGTGTGTGCTGGGAGGGCTATGTGTTGATAAGTCTAGGCTGTGTTGTGTGGGGGGTGGGGGGTGGGAGGGAGGATGTGGGGTGTGCCCTTGCCCGGACAGGGTGTGCATGCGTGGGATGCCGCGTTAGCCTTGTGATGGCTGTGAGAGAGTCATGGTGTGTTGGGGATTGCTTGGGGGGGGGGCGGTGTCCCACCCTGGGGAAGGTGCCGACGTCACCACTGCACCCAGCTCACATGCAGTCAGCATCACACGCCACACACTTAGCCCAACATGCTCATGCTGGGGACACACCCACTCACAGACTCGCTGGTGGAAGCGCCCCCATAGTCAGAGGTGTTGGGTAGACCCATGTTCCAGGCCACTCCCAGAAGAGGGGTCCTCTACACCACTCCTCTAGCCCATTCCCTTCTCTGACGGCCCCAAGGCCCCCAAACGTTCCCCGGGCCAGCTATGCAGAGACTGGTTCAGGGGCTCACAGGGAATTTTGGGTGAGCAGGGATTGGAAGCTAAAACCACTGCTTTTTAGACTAGTGTTTATTCCCCACTAACATGGTATGCATGTGGGCAGGGGACTGGACTGTCCTGGTATTTGGCTTGGTGGGGCTATCTGGGTTGGGGAAGGCTTCAGCTTGTCTTGGGGTTGGGAGCCATGAGAGTGTATTCTCTATTAAGCTAAGGAAGGATCTGAGAGGGTGAGTCCCCTATCTGGGGCCTCAGTTTCCCCATATGCTATGGGTGGGTTTATCCTGTGGAAACAGGCCAAAATGCATGATTGGGGGAAGGAGAGTTTCTTGGGCTGCTCTTTCCCATTCCCTCTAGTGCTGTGCTACTCCCACCCAAGATCTGAGCAGGATTGCCCCTTGATAACAACAGTAAAGATAATAATAGCAACTACCATTTATTATGCATCAACCATGTGCCAGGATGTCCTGTGCTAACTGCTTACCCCGATGTGTTACTACATGCGTTCCTCCCCAGGCATACTGGCCTGAAGTCACACAGCTAAAGTGGTAGAACTGGGCCTGGGACTTAGTACTCTATTCCAGAGCATATGTTCTTGGCCATTATAACCTGCTGCCCCCTCCCCCCCGTTCTGTCTCCTTTCCCAAGCTGGGAGGGAGAGCTCTGAGCTCTGACATTGGGGTACATGGTGTACCTTGCCCTAGGATTGAACCACAACCCCCTGATTTGTTTCTCCCTCCTAGGCTTTGTACAGCTCCATCAAGAATGAAAAGTTGCAGTGGGCCATGTAAGTCTTGGGGCTGTGTGGTGGGGTTAGGGATGGGATATGGCAAAGGGGCTGCCTGGGGAGGCCAAGAGAGCTGGGGTGGGCCCTGTGGTTCCTGGGACTGGGGGGGCAGGGGAGGTGGGTGAGAGTCTGCCTCTCTTCCTTCTTTGGACATGTCTGCCGGTGCTTGGGGTTCTGTGTCTTGTCTCTAACTGGGTTGTTATGACAAGCTGGGTGGGAGGAGGGGTGCTGAGACATAAAAGGGAGGTCCCAGGGTAACCCTAGTGGGAAGGCAGAAGCTTCTAGAAGTAGGTCCCTGACCAGAAGCACAAGAGGTCCCCCAGGTCCTAGAGAGCCCAGATATCCAGAACAAGAAACCATGTTGTCTATTCTTGGCAGCCCCCAGTAGAAATGGAGAGACTCAAAGTAAGTCTTGGAAGATGTCCAGTCTGAGGCAGGAGGTCCAGTTTTGGCCTTTGGGCCCCAGGCTGAGGGTGGAGCTCTCATCTAAAATGTCAGTAGATCACTCATTTGCTGGTATCTCCTGAGAGTCCCGTCACTGCTCAGTTTAGCTAAGAGCTCCAGGTCGTTAGGAGAAAAGACCCCAGAGGAGGCAGAGCTCAGGATAGGGTGCAGGGGGAGAAAAGGGATGGCTTTTTGGAGGATTGGGACTGAGAGAAGCCTTGCAGGAGAAGCATTTGGGGAGAGAAAAGGGGAAGTTGGTATTTGAGAGGCAAAGATGAGGTGGCTGAAATGAGTGTTGGGGAGTGACGGGGAGACCATGAGGAGGCAGGCCTGGCTGCAATAGAGAGGAAGAGACAGACAACGATGGGGAGATGTAGCGTAGGCTCCACGTGGAGACAGCAGGGAGCTGCTGCAGGTTCTTAAGCAAGGGAACAATAAGAGAGAGTCCAATTTTTTATCTGACAGAGCCTGCACACCAGTACTGGCGGTGGGGAGAGAGGGGGAATAGGACACTACTTTCTTCTGCCACCATTTAGCCAACAAGCTATGAGCAAAGCCTGGTGCTAGGTGTGGTTGAGACAGAGCTGAGTCAGACATGTGTCTGTCCTGGTGGAGAAAGAAGGGTGTAAGGGTTGGGGGTGTGTGTGCACAAATGGAGAGGATGGGCTGGTTACACATGAGGGAAGGAAGGGACAGTCGCAGCTCTACCCTGGGGAGCTCTAATCTGAGGGAGGAGACATGCTGCCTCAAGGAGCCCTGCTCTAAGAGGGGAGACCCAGTCTGAAACAGGAGACATGGAAGAAGCCTCAGATTGAGGCCCTCCTGCCCCCAGCATGTCCACAAACACTGGAAGAGCTTTCCACCGTGGGCAGAGGACTGAAGTGGGGGTTGTGGCTCCATGGCCAGCCCCCTCTGAGGTGATCACACCTGCAGAGACGAGGAGGAGTTGAGACGCTCTCTGTCTGAGTTGGCCGACCCCAACCCCAAGGTCATCAAGAGGGTCAGCGGGGGCAGCGGCAGTGGCTCCAGCCCTTTCCTGGACCTGACTCCTGAGCCCGGGGCTGCTGTCTACAAGCACGGGGCCCTGGTGCGCAAGGTGCACGCAGACCCTGACTGCAGGAAGAGTACGTGGCCATAGCAGGTGGAGGGGCTGGGGGATGGATGGGACTGGGCCTGTTTCAGGCCCCCTGACCTGGCTTCCTTCCCCCCAGCACCTCGGGGCAAGCGGGGCTGGAAGAGCTTCCACGGGATCCTCAAGGGCATGATCCTCTACTTGCAGAAGGTGCGGGGCCAGGCGGAGGGGTTGGGCTGTGCTGGCTCAGGGGAGAGCAGCTGGGCTGGGCTGGCCCGGGCTGGGACTGGGGCCAGGACACGATGGGCATCCCTACAGGAGGAGTACCAGCCTGGGAAAGCCCTTTCAGAGGTGGAGTTAAAGAATGCCATCAGCATCCACCACGCCCTGGCCACTCGTGCCAGTGACTACAGCAAAAGGCCCCATGTCTTCTACCTGCGCACAGCTGACTGGCGGGTCTTCCTCTTCCAGGCTCCGTGAGTGCCCCCCTCCTGCCATCCCAGACCCCTTCACCCTCCTCCTATCTTGCTCCCCCCTTCCATCCCTAGATTGCCTTGATCCTTCTTAGACCACATCCTGAACCGGGACTGGCATCCTTGACAGGAACCCTGGGCTCAGGTCCCAAGGGGCTGTGCTGTCTTCCTAGGAACCTGGAGCAGATGCAGTCCTGGATCACTCGTATCAATGTGGTGGCCGCCATGTTCTCTGCACCCCCCTTCCCAGCTGCTGTTAGTTCCCAGAAGAAGTTCAGCCGCCCTCTACTGCCCAGTGCTGCCACCCGCCTCTCCCAGGTAGCCCCAGCTTGGTCCACTTGGTGCCAGTGGGATGGAGTGGGGCAGTCTCAGGCTGACAGCACTTGAAGCTGCTGCATATAATAATGTAGATGGCCACAGTACCTGGACACTGGCCATGGGGGCAGGTGGAGGCTGAAATCCAGCCCCCACTCTGCTCGCCAAGCTGTGAACCCAGACATGGTGCTTTGTTCGTCCAGAGGAAGGAGCACCTTCCTGAAAATTTAGAGAGTAACCCTGACTGTGCCCCCTACCCTCGCCACTAGGAGGAGCAGGTGCGGACCCATGAAGCCAAGCTGAAGGCCATGGCAAGCGAGTTGCGGGAGCACAGGGCTGCCCATCTGGGCAAGAAGGCCCGGGGCAAGGAGGCTGAAGAGCAGCGGCAGAAGGAGGCCTACCTGGAGTTTGAGGTGAGCCTCCCTGCCTGCATGTCTCTGCATCCCCACACACGGGCTCAGACTAGGGTTACAGTCATGTACTCTAAGAGTTGAACCAGCTGGGTGACCTTTGGCAGGTTGTGTAATCTCTCCGAGCCTCAGTTTCCTCTTCTGTGGAGCAAGGATAGCATTCCACACCCACCAGGGTCATGAAGTGAGATGTCTGTCAAGTGCTCCGTTTCCCCAACTCTGGGAAAGGCTGGAGAAATGTTAGCTGTTACAATTGGTAGTCCTGAGAGAGGGTCGCCAACCTGCCAGGGGGCTACCTCACAGTCCTTGGGGCTCTTGGGCTTCAGAGGTGGGCAGGGACCTGCTGTCTCCTGGCCTTCTTTGGTGTCCCTCCCTGGTCCAGATGGGGGCGATGGGTGGAGGATGGAATGCAGGCTCTCATGGCCCTGCTCTTCTGCCTCAGAAGTCCCGCTACGGCACATACGCAGCGCTGCTGAGGGTCAAGCTGAAGGTGGGCGGCGAAGAGCTTGATGCGGTAGAGGCAGCACTGGCCCAGGCCGAGAGCGTGGAGGATGGACTCGGCCCTTCTCACTCCAGTCCCTCCCTGCAGCCCAACCCCTCCAGCCAGCCCCGGGCTCAGCATCAGGGCTCTGAGCCTCCAGGGAGGGCAGGCAGTGGGCGGCGGAAGCCCTGATTTGGGGGTGGGAATATGGGGGGGTGGTGCCTGCCGGGCACCTGCATGATGACTGTGGCCCTGCCTGAGCCCGGGCCGGCCTCGGGCCACCCACGAGGGCCTCCTGGCCCAGGCCCGACCGCGCCGGACGCGGTGTCCGGGGCAGGGCAGGGCTGGGGCATGGGCCTCAGGAGCCTAGGCTGAGGGCCCCTCCGAGATCCCCTTTTTGTGATAATGTTTTGCACTTTTTCGTACAGGGTGGGCGGGGTGGGGTGGGAGGGGCCAATGCCCCTGAACTTTTGATGCATTTTTTTTTTTGTGGGGGAGGCCTGACTAGACATTTCTGCTTTCTGCTGAGACCACCCCCACCCTGACACCAGCAATCCCCCTCCATCCTGGGGCCTGGCTCAGACAGAGACCAGGAGTTGGGGCTGAGCTGGTGTTCCCTCTTTCCTTCCCAAGGGCTCAGCCTCTCTCTTTCCAGAGGTGGAGGAAGGTCGTCCATGCCAAGGCCCCTGTACATGGGCCAGGGGCAGTACAGCCCTGCTTTTCCTCCTTTAGTGGGCCTTGCCCCCTGTACAGCCTCCACCCCCATTAAAACTGCTCTGGACTTGCTGGCTGGGCCTCCTTCTCTCCTCTCTAGTGCCTGGCTCTGGGCATGGTAGGTGGCTGGTTCCAGGGACAACAGTCACATCAGGGCCTGCCATAAGTTCAGAAGGGTGCCCTTCCCTTCCCATGAGAATATTTTATTTGCCCCAACTGAGGGGTGGGCATGGGGTGTTAAATAAGATTTGGAAGAGGTGGGGATGCTGTACAGAGGGGGTCCAGGAAGGAGGCTGGTGGGTGGGCGGCAGTTCAGTGCACCTGAGGCTGGGGATGCCCATGGCAGAGCCCTCCTGGTGGTTCAGGGGGTGGGCCCAGCTTCTCAGCTTCCTGTTCCACTGACTGGCTCCCATATGCACTGTCTTCCTTCACCTCTGCTGGGGGGACACAGGGGAGAGGAATGGGAACAGTCAAGGCCTCAGGCCCCTCACCCTCCAGGCCCAGATCCATCTTTACCAGTCCCCCTTTACCTGTGCTGGGCAGCTTGTCTCGGGTCTCAGGACCCCTCAGCAGCCTCACTCCCTCCTCTAGGCCCATGTCAGCCAGGGCGTCCAGCAGACCTGCCAGGTCCCCACCAGCCAGCTGAGGAGGAAGAGGTGTGAGATCTTAATTCTGGTTAGGGTGTGGGGTTGGGGGCCCTGGGGCCAAGTAAGCATCTGGGCTTTGAGGTGGGGGGAAGGTGGGGGGAAGGAAGGTGGG
>NW_007726636.1:173580-213656 GCF_000696425.1 Galeopterus variegatus | reverse complement strand
AAGGTGGGGGGAAGGTGGGGGGAAGGAAGGTGGGGGGGCTGGGGCAGGGCGTGGGGTGGCCCACCTTGTAGCTGCGCAGGAGGCTGCCGCTGGGCGAGGCTGTCTTCCGGTATGTGTCCACCAGGCTGCGCAGCCCCAGCCGCTCTGCCAGCTCTGCCCAGCTGCCCTGGGCTTCTGGTCCGTCTAGCAGCTGCTCCAGGTTCTGCAGGGCTGTATCCCCAAGTGACAGCCCTGGCCCTGAGTGTGGCACACACACAGATACATCAGTTATCTCCAGAGATGGGCAGGAGCACAGACACCTGGACTCTGCCTTTCTCCCATGGTCACCTGATGAGGCAGACATGGCCACTGCGGGCAATGATAGAAAACAGGGGTAGGGAGAGGGAGGTCTCCTTCAGAAGGCCTCTGGGGGAGGGGTCCAGAGTCTGGGGACAGTAATGAGTTCTCACCTACAGGGCTGGGTGGGGTCAGGGGAGGCTCCATGGTGTTCTGAGCAGCATTTAGCAGCAAGGTCTTCACCTGGGGAGACAGTCTCAGCTGTAACTACCTCCCTTCCCAGTTTTTTTTTTTTTGTCTTTTGTCTTTTTCCCGTGTCCGGCAACGGATCGCAACCCTCAGTGTTGCCCCCGTACCGGACCGGGGACCGGCAACGGGATTGCAATCCTCGGTGTTGCTCCCGCACCTCGCTCAGCCAGCGAGCGGGAACCGGTCTGTATGTGGGATCTGAACCCTCGGGCGGGAGCGCCGCCGCGGCTTCCCAAGCGGCGCACTATCCAGTGCGCCACCGGGCCGGCCCCAACCTCCCTTCCCAGTTTTAAGCCCAGGGATCCTTCAATCCAGATCCTCTGGACCCCATCCCCATGCCCAGGAGGCGCTCTGTTCCCTGGTACTTCTAGCCCTAGGCAGCCTCACCTTGGTACTGCGAGTGAGGTCAAGAGGCGTGTGGCCCTGGAAGCTGCTTTGGGTATCCCTCTCGGGCCCCTCGGAATCCGAGTCGCTATCAGAGGTGGGAGGTGAGGGCAATGGGTGCAGGGGCTCCTCATTCTCTGCGTGGATGTCAGCACCTGGAGGAGGGAGGCAGTCATCGGGAGGTAAAATGGGGGCCCACATTAAGGACTGCAAGTTGGGGGACTGGAAGGCACCCTTTTCCTCTCCCTGCCCTGTTCATATGCCCCTAAGGGTGGACTGACCAGCCTTTAGAAGGAGGCGGGTGAGGGTCGGGGATCCCAGTCCAGCTGCCAGGTGTAGGGGCGTGTTTCCCGCAAAGGTGCGGGCGTTCACGTTGGCACGGAGCTGTGGGGTGCAAGGGAGTGGTTGGCCATAGCATGGTCCCATTGGCCCCCCCCCCCACAAGCTCTTCACCATCCTTAGTTCCTCTATAACCCTTGGCCCCACCCTTTCCACAATTCTTAGTCTCACCTTGGTGACCAGATGGGTGACCAACCCCAGCTCCTCCATCTCTGTGGCTAGATGCAGGGCTGTTCGGCCACCCTGTCGCTCTGCAGCCTCCACTTCAGCCCCACTGTCTATCAGAAGATCCAGGCACTCAGGGCTTCGGGCACGGACCGCCAGGTGTATTGGGTACAGTCCTAGGGATGTAGGATACTCAGCCTGCAGCTGTGACCCCAAGATGGACCCTACACCAGTCCTGACCAGTTGACCTCGACACCTCATGTCCACTTTAGGCACTCACCAATTACCCTCCCTGGTCCCCACCCTTGCTCCCTTGTCCAGATGAGGTGGGGAACTCACCCTCAAAGTCAGGCATGTGCAAAAGTTGGGGCACAGTGGGAGCCCCACTCTGCAGCAGTGCACGGAGCAGGTCAGGGGCACCAGCTCCTGCCCGTAGCGCCAGGTGCATAGCTGAGTCTCCATGCCGATCTAGCAGTGCTGGGTTTGCACCCACCTGCAGCAGGAAGCTCACCACCCTCGTCTGCCCAGTGATCACTGCCAGGTGCAGGGGTGTCTGGGGACAAAGGCAGGGTGAGCCAGCCGCACATGGCTTAGACCCACCTGCCTTCCCACCCCTACCCCCTCACCAGTAGGTGGTGACCCTTCACCTGGTGCAGGTGGTTGGTGAGGTTGACGACACCGAGGTGCTGAGCATGGTAGATGACATGGGCTATCTGCTCAATGACACTGGTCTGCCCGTGGATGATGGCCAGGTGCAGCGGCCTGGGGGTTAGGGAGTGAGACCCTGGTCTAACAAGGTCGGCCATTCCAAGCAGCCTGTGCCCTCAAAACCCCACTGTCGCCATAGTGGGGCCTGTGGAACCTACAACATCTCCAGGGACATCGCTGAACCTGAACTAAATCCTTCCCAGCACCTTCTGAGGTAGGTAAGTACTAATACCGTGCCCCTTTCATGGTGGACAAAACTAAGTTTGGAGAGATCAACTACCTTGAACAGAACTAGTAAACAATGAGGCCGGACTTGAAACCCGGTCTGCCCAACTCCAGGGTCTGGGATCTCTGCTGGTCCCCTTCTGCCCCCACCCCGCGACCTTCCATCAGGCCCTCGTCCAGGATCCCCAGCCTCCCGCCTGTCCTTTCGCCAGCCTACGTGTCCCCGTTCTCGTCCTGTGCTGTCAGCAGGTGGCGCTGTCCCGCCAGCAGCGCGCGCGCGTCCGCAGTGATGCCGTAGTCGAGCAGGGCTCGGGCGCTGCGCTGCGCCAGGCCGAACAGGCGCGCGTTGTACTCCCGGGCTGGGGGCGACAGAGGGTGACAGGAGGCGTGGGTGCGGGCTAGGCCCCCATCCCCGGCGTCCGGATCGCCCGGATTTCGGAGGCCGTACCTCGATGCAGCAGCTCCGGGGCCTGCGGTTCGCACTGAGAGGTCACGCAGGGCGCGCTCGGCCCGGCTGCTTCCTCCCGGGCATCCACACCGGGCGCAGAGGCGGCCATCTGCGCCCCGCCCCCGCCGCCCGGGTAGCAACCCATGGGGGCCGCGCCGGACTGGTAGGGGTTGTAGGCCAAGGAGGAGGGGAAGAAACCGAGGCTGCCACCTGTGGGTACAGGCAGGGCTGTGGGGAGAAGGCACCAGCCAGGGCTCTCCCCGATTTCTTCCCCTACAACTTCCCTTTACTCCTCCCTCCTGCATCCCCTTCCCACCACCAGCACCCCCTCCCCACCAGCAGCACCCCCTCACCTCCTCCTGCAGCTCCTCCGTAACCCCCAGCCGAGCCCCCAGAGCCTCCACCCATGTGGGAGCCACCCCCGTAGGGCTGGGAGAAGGTGGGCAAGGCCTTCCTCCGCTTCCGCAGCACCTCCTCCTTGTCTGGAGGCAGAGAGAAATGGGATGTTAAAACCCCAATTCGTGGGTCGTGCCTCAGGGGCACTTCCCCAGAAAACCCTCAGACTGGCCTCTAGGAACCACCTCCTAGGACCCTCCCCACCCGACTTGGCTCATGGATCCCCTGATCGAGTTCTTAGGAACCCCCAGCCCAGTCCAGTCCCTCTCCAGCCCCCTGGGGCCCTAAGCCCAGCTCCACCTTCCACCAGAGGGTAATAGGTGAACTGTTTGGAGTCAGAGACATCCCCCCCACGCTTGCGTTTCAGTTGCAGGAACACGGTTACAGGCCGCTCAATCTTCATCTTGTGATAGGGAGGTGTCCGGAACACAATGGCATACTGGGGGAGAGGGGGACACTGGGTGTCAGTGAAGTCTTCACCTAATCCCACCTCCTAACCTGGGTCCTGGCCCCTGGGTACCTGTTTATGAACATCTGTGGGAGAGAAGTCCCCAAAGGCCTGCCAGCCATTCTCATCATCCTCATAGAATCGAACTTCAATGTCATCTACAGGGAAAACTGAAACTTGGCCACAGCTCCTGGTGGAATCTGCAGGGCCATTTATACTGGAGCTGTCCCGGTCCCCAATCTTACACCCAGTGTCCCTGGCTCCCAGTCTAGGTGCTAGCCTCACCTTTCTGCACCTTGTCACAAAGCAGATAAACTTCATCTCCACCCCGCACAGAGCCGGCTGTCTTGTCCATTCGAGAAATCTTCAGGTTTGAGGCCCCCGGAGACTCTATGGGGGTGGGATATGGATTAGTTGAGAAGACATAATAGCCGTGGCCACATTTTTGGAGCCAGGTGCTTTGTATTCATCATTTCGACAAACCCAGAAGGTGCAGGAACTACTAGTATCCTCACTTACCAAAGACAGAAGCAATCCTCAGAGAGGGGAAATGACTTGCTAAAGATCACTCAGCTCTACTCGGCAGGGCTAGGTTCAAACCCAGGCCTATCTGACTCCACAGCTTGAGGCTGCCCCTCCTGCTCCCTCTGGTACCCAGGCCTTGGCACCCCACCTGCTTAGGATACTCACTGCTGTCGTGGATGGGCTGGGAGATAACTGGCTTCAGAGGCAGGGAGAAGGAGCCATCACTGGCTCGAAGGAAGGCAGAGAAGCGCAGCCTCACAATGCTGAGATCCATCACCTTCTTCAGCTCCTTGGCCTCCTGCTCCAGCTCCCGCCGCTCGGTCTCTGGAGAGCGGGCATACGTGTGACCCCTGGGCTCCTCCTTCCCTGCTCCTTCCATGAGCACCTCCCATGACTCCCCCTGCCCCATACCTGTAAGGCCCTGGGGCCTGGAGCGGAGCCGCTGCCTCTGAAGCTTTTGTATCATAATCTCCATCATGTTCTTCTTGGTCACATGCAGGACGCCCAGGTTGTTAAATCTGGGGAGGAGGAAGAGTCAGAGGCCTTTGCCCATGCAATTCTTTCCTCCTGTGGCCCCTCCCCACTGCCAGGGCTCAGCTCACTCTACTTCCTTAAGGAAGCTGTTCTAGTTTATACTTGGACCCTTGGGTTCTGGGGCCAACCTAAGTCTCTCCCCTTGGTCAGATGCTAAGCTCACAGAGGTGGGCTGGGGACTAGGACTGGCAGGCATTGAGGGGGCATAACAGTGGGCACCAGAGGGAGGGGGCACCTACTGGGCAGTCATGTCCTTGGGCCCCACAGACACGGCGCAGATCCCCAGCTCCGAGCACTGCTTGCCCACCAGGCTGTGGGCATGAGCACGAGGTGGGTCGCTGTGCGTTACCAGGTCTACCTCGATCTTGGCTGGTCCCTCGTAGTTACAGATCTGGGAGGGGCAGGGGCTGTCAGTAGTGCACCTGGACATGGTGTCCACTAGTCTACCCTCCAGCACCACTCTGGCTTACCTTGACAGTGGGATAGGTCTTCCGGCCCTTCTCACTGGAGGCACCTGGCAGTCCTCCATGGGAGGGGCCTTCACAGCCATATCGAAATCGGAAGCCTCGCTGAAGGTCCGAGGGCACAGTGATATTGTGATCAGGAGAGACCACCCTAGCCAGCCACAGACTGGCCAGTAGTGACCATAGTGATTGCCCTGAGCCATAACCACACTACTGTGATCAACAGCAGCCAACCATCCAACCCCCAGTGACCTCCTTCAACAGGGATTCCCCACCCCACACCCAGTGGCCACCCAGCCACAACTACCCCATCTGCCCCCAAAGCTGAAGCCGCCCCACACCATTCTTCTGTTCACTCACCTGCTTAGGCTGTTCCACAATCACCAGGTAGGGGCCATCAGCTGGGAACAGAGGGGCATTGCTGAGCCAGGATCTCCCAGCCCATGCCCCCAGGTGGAGGGCACATGTTCTCCCCTGCTTCCCTCTAAGACAAAGGGGGCTGGCTGCTTAGCTCAGCTGGTTAGAGCATGGTGTTGTAACACCAAGGTCAAGGGTTCGGACCCCCATATGAGCCAGCTGCTAAAATAAAAAAAGGAGGTTGGGGGCTTACTGACCTGTCTCTGGGGCCGGCTCCTTGGGCTCCACAATGGAAGGGTCGAATTTGAAATCATCATATTCAATGACGCCATCCAGACCCTGGTTTGGAGACAGACTTGGGGTGGCAGCCGATTCTGAGCCTCCCACCGAGCCCACCACCTCTCAGCTCTAGCCCCTTAGTAATGCCCCTTCTCCCCAGGCCCATGAGAAAACTTCTTTTGGAAGCAGAGTTTGCAGACAGACAGACTGACAGGCTGACTGAGATAACCTGGGGGCCACAGGTGCAAGGGAGGGGAGGGGGCTCTGGTGGACAGACAGACAGGTACAGGGGGCAGCCGGCTAGCTTCAGGGCCGGGCGGCGTGACTCACTGGGTCGTAGCAACTGTTCATGTCTCTGGGCTAGGCCCGGCTCTTTCTGGTGGCTCCGGCCGGGTTCTGCTTCCTAGAGTTGTAGGCGCCTGCCTAAAGTGGGGGGGGGATGGCGGGGGGAGAGACGGGGACAGATCAGGACGGGAATGGGCAGGAGAGGGGGGGCCCAGATTTGGGGGAGGGTCTGATCTCCTCCAGCCGCTCGTCCTGGTGTGGCGGGTGAGATCCGGCGGAGGGCGAGATCCGGAGCTGGGCTGGGCGGTGGAAGGGGCAGGAAAGTTATAGCAGATTAGGAAAGTCCCGAAAATACCAGGGGGAGGCGGGGCTGGAGGAGGCGGGCCTGGAAATGACGCCACCGGCCCCGCCCCCCGCGGCGGGAGGGGAGGGAGGCCCTCGGCGCTTTCGGGCTCCGGCTGCGGCTCCGCTGGCGGAGCGGCGACGAGAGTCAGGGAAGCCCCCGCTGGAGTTGGCCCCCTCCTCCCTCAGGGCAGGCGCCTGCGGAGCAGGGTCTTTCATGTCGGGGGAGGCTCGCAGTCCAGGCCCAGGTCCGCTTCCCGCCTCCCGTCCTGGTGTGGCGGGGGAGATCCGGCGGAGGGCGAGATCCGGAGCTGGGCTGGGCGGTGGAAGGGGCAGGAAAGTTATAGCAGATTAGGAAAGTCCCGAAAATACCAGGGGGAGGCGGGGCTGGAGGAGGCGGGCCTGGAAATGACGCCACCGGCCCCGCCCCCCGCGGCGGGAGGGGAGGGAGGCCCTCGGCGCTTTCGGGCTCCGGCTGCGGCTCCGCTGGCGGAGCGGCGACGAGAGTCAGGGAAGCCCCCGCTGGAGTTGGCCCCCTCCTCCCTCAGGGCAGGCGCCTGCGGAGCAGGGTCTTTCATGTCGGGGGAGGCTCGCAGTCCAGGCCCAGGTCCGCTTCCCGCCTCCCACCCTCCCCTCCCCCATCCTGGAGCAACCTTGGGATTTTCTGCCGGGAGGGAGGCCACGGCTGAATCACCCCGGGGGCTTTTGGGGGGATATTCCTGCTGTCGGAGGGCCTTCTCTTCGAATGGCCTGTAGGCGGGGGCTCTTCCCAGTGGGGGGCCCCGGGGTTCTACCCCAAAAGCGTGACTCTGGGGCCGCGAGGCTGGGGGAGAAGAGGTGTGCCTCCTTGGCATAGACTCCTCTTTTCCCTCCCCCGGAAACTTCGCTACAGCCGTTGGTCCCCACACTGCACCGGCTCTGGGTGCCCAGGAGACGGCAGACCCCAGCGCGCCCCCACCCCGTGTGCGTGTCTCCGTCACAGCTGCACAAGTGTGTTTCGGCCCTAGTGCTTGGGTGCATGTTGTGCGTGCGTGGCGTTAACATGCGTGTGCAAGTGAGCACATCTGTACTCAGGTGAGTCGCCGAGCTTCTCAGTGTGGGTCAATGTCCGTGCATGTCTTGATGTGTAAGGGCACGGGCGTTAGAGCATATATTGGAGTTTGTGCGTGAAGGGCGTGTGTGGGTCCAGGCACTGGTGCACGGGTGAGCCCGTCTGCGTGTACTTGTTTGTGCGGGTCCGACTGCACGGACGCTGGCAGCTGTGCGCACGCGGGCCTAGGATGTCGACGTGTGTCCGTGTGTCTTGTTCGTGTGCGCGCTCTCCGGATGTGTGCATCTGCTGCTCTCCGGCCGGGGCGCGGTTAGTTAAAGGCCCTCCTCCCGCCCTTCTCCGGGTCCCGGCCACCCAGGGGTCTGAACCCGGCCACTCACCGTGGCGGAGACTCTGGTTCCGGCTTCTCTCCGCGCCCGACCCGCCTCGGACGGGTCGCGACACCTCTCCAGCCACCGGGACTCCAGCCGGGAAAGCCCCTTTTCGGCCCCCCGGAGGGGGGAATTCCCGTGACGTTTCCGTGCGTCACGCCTCCTGTCCTCTTTCATTGGCTGAAAGTTTAACTCGGGGACTCGCTCAACCAACCCGCAGCGATTCAGGCGCGCCCCTTGGAGGGGAATGGTTCGCGCAGTGAGTTAGGACGACAGTCGGCCGGGCGAGCTCTGGCCAGGGGACCCGCCCGAGGCGGGACTCACTGACTGAGCGCCACCCCCAGCCGAGGGGTCCGGCTCCGGTCTCTTCACCCGCCCAGGCCTCCCCCAGACGGTTGGGAGCCCCCGCTGCTACTCGGCTTTTGCGGCACCTAACGCTTGGCTACCTCTGAAGCTGGGGAACCCCAGGGGGAAGCCAGCGGGCCCCAGCACTCTGGTCCCCAGCCCGGACCCGGGCTCCGCTGCCGGGAAGAATTAGGGGAAGAAGAAGGAAGTTGATCTTGCGGTCGGTCCCAGGGCGCCATCTGGTGGCCTCCTTGGAGACTCCGTACGGCCCCGGGTTCTCCTCTGTCGCTCAGTCTCACGGCTCTGGGAAGAGGCGATCCAGACCTAAAACTTACTCTGTAAGTGGTAGGTTCACAGAGGACCGGGGTTAGACGGCTGACCGAAGTACGGGAGCTCTGCGTGGAGGAAGGGAAACGAAGCGTTTATCTGGGAAACACAGGCCTCGTTCATCCGTCACGGAGATCTGGAATATTAGAATTGAAAAGGCGTCCAAAGTCTAAGTAGTGCAGACTTCCTCTGCTGTAGGAAATCGCCTCTTATATACTTTCCAACTTCCACTTGAACACTTCCAGTGGCGGTAAGACCAGGACAGGAATTTACCAGACCCTGACTCCGTGGCTGGACCTCTCTGGGTGGTGGTGTTTCTCTAGCAGGTGCCATGCTGGAGTCGTCCTCCCTTAGGCTTGTGGTAGAACAAGGTCTCTCCTACAACTTGCCTCCACCTTCGTAACAACGGATTACAGGCCTGCACTAGCACTAGGTAAAGAGAGACAATTATGGCTCTCGCGTTGGGCTCTCTGTTTCCTACTTCTCTCGCCTCTTCATCCTGCCTGCAAATATAATGTGCCAGGTAATATGTTAGGGTACTTTAGTATAAGTTCTTATCCTTCCTCCCTCCCCAAAACCTTAGGAGGTAAATATTACCCTTACTTTACTGATGGAGAAATTAAGGCTCAGAGAGGTGAAGAAGCACAACCAAACACGCGGCTAGACAGGACAGAGCCAGGATTCAAACCCAGACTGTTGACTCCAGGATGAAGCTCTTTCCCTTAAATTCTTTTCCCTAAATTCATTTAAAACAAAACAGGCCTTTCCATCTTCCTATGGGCCTCTCAAGCAAACATCATAAGATGCTGCCAAACAATTTGCTGAAATCCAGCAATATTTTCCTGGCAAATCGGATTCTTAACTCTTAAGTTAAAATGGAATAAGGTTAGCTTGCTAAACTCTAACATAGTGACTATGTGCTGGTTGCCATTGATCATGACTGTCCTTTCAAAGTGCTCATAAACCACTGGCTGAAATTGGCATGAATTCTTCTGGTCTCCACAGCACCTCTAAAAGCAGCCCTAGGGGTTGAGCTATTTTAGTTCAAGATTCTCGGCTGTAATTGATCTGAAGATCAAAACAAAACCTTTATTATAGAAAATTCCGAATGTATAAAGAGTGGAGAGAATAGTTTAGTAACCCATGTACTCATCTGTCAGCTCCAACAATTTGCAATGCATGTTAGCCTGGGGATTTTTAACTAAGTCAGAATAGTTTATTGTTAGTCTCTATAGCCTCATTTATCTGGGCTTAAGAAGCCTCTTAATTGTTTGTTTCACTAATTTTCAACCTTATGATCATCTCTGTTTCTCCACTCAACCCTAGCACAATGCCTGGCCAAGAGCGGATGCACTGTCAATTTGTTCCATTTACTCACCAATAAATAGTGAGAGCCTAATCTGGAATGTCCCTGCTTGCAGACAAACATCAAATAGATGTGTAATATGTGAGTTGGTGATAAATGCTTCAGAGAAAAATTAGGTAGGTAAGGGGATAGAGAGTGACAAGGGTTTTCTAGACAGCAGCCAGGGAAGGTCCCTCTGATGAGGTAACATTTGAACCGTGATTTGAAAAAAGTGAGGGAGTGAATCATATGGAATATCTGGAGGAAGAGCATTCCAGGTGGAGGAACCAGCAGGGCAAAGGTCTGATACGAGTGTGTTTGGCATATTTGAGGAAGATCAAGAAGGTTAGGTAGGTGGACTAAAGTAAGAACTTTGGATTTTGTTATGAAGGAGCTGGAGAGCCATTGAAGGGTTTTGAGCTTGTGGGATGAAAATGGTATGATGTGTCTTAAGAGGATCCATCTGGCTGCTGCGTGGAGAGTAGAGTATATAATGCAGGGAACTAGGATGAAGGAGAGATACCAGTAGTTTGATAGATGGTGGCTTCGACCTAGGTAGTAGTGGGTGAGGGTGGTGAGAATTCATCACGTTCTAAGTAGAGCTAAAGATAGAAGCAACAAGATTTGTTGAGGATTGGATATAGGATGTGAGAAAAGAGAGGTTCTTGCCATTAAGAACCTGGAAGAATGGAGTTGTCTTTTAGTGACGTGGGGCAGACGGGGAGGAGCATATTTGTTAGAGGGTAATCTAGAATTTTTCCTGTTAAATTTATTATACTTTGAGATGCTTATGAGCCTCACAAGCAGAGATATTGAGGGGCAGGTGGATATGAGTCTGGTGTTAGAGGAGCGGTCAGGCTCAGCGTGGAAAGATGAGAGTTGGGCGTAAAGTTAGTATAACGGATGGTATTTAAAGCTTTGACAAGGGCTGGCCAGTTAGTCCACTTGGGAGAATGTGGTGCTGACAACACCAAGATCCCCGTACCGGCCAGCTGCCAAAAAAGTTAAAAAAAAATATAAAGCTTTGACAGTGGACAACATCACCCACCGAGTGAGTATAGAGAAAGGATTTGAGTACTGAAGGATTGAACTCGGGGCATTCTAACTTTCAGAGGCTGTGGAGATGAGGAGTCAACAGAGTCAGTTAAAAAAGGCATAGCCAGTGAGGTGGAGAACCAAGAAAAACTGGTGTCTCAGAAGCAGAGTGAAGAATATTTCAAGGATGGGAGGTGACCAACTGTTTACTTGAACTAAAGCTCCTTCTTAACTGAAGCCCAGGGCCTGAGTGGTTCTGTTTTCTCACAGCCACTTGTCTTCCAACCAGTAATCTCTGAGCAAAGGTAAATGCCCATGGCTATAATAACTGCATTTTTTGTTGTTCCTAGCACTTTTGGGGTGTGTGCGTGTGTGTGCCCATTATAGCTCACCCTGTAATTCATCCTTCCTCATATCATTATGTGTTCAGAAAATTCACATTTATTCTTGGTTGTGTGCATCTCTTTCCAGTTTTCATAAACTACTAAATTCTGAGCTCACCGGGTAATAGCCTTTTTCTTCAGATGCTCAACCTTTTGTTTCTCATGAGAAGCTACAGAAAATATATTCAGCTTTCGAGGGTTTCTGCACATCACCACTACTACTTTTGAATGGAAGAAGTGTCATTGGAAAGAACATGAGGTTTAGAGTGAGACAGACCCGCGTCTGATTCCCAGTTCCCTAACTTCCTGTGACTTGGCCTCTCTGAACCTGTAGCCTCATCTATAGGGGGAAAAATACCTCTAAAAGGTTAGAGCAATGCACTTAATACTGACACATATAGGTGCTGTAACAATAGCATTTCTCTGTGTTAAGGTCTTAGGTCATGGAACCATCTCTAGCTTTCCTCTGGACTTTTTGAAATTTGCCTCCTAGTTCTGGTGGGAGATGTCATAAAGACCAGCATTTCCCTCTGGACTATACTATTACTTTCCCCCAAGGTTTTATCACTTCCACATTACCAAGTCATTCTTCTGTTGGTCAGAATTAAGGCCTGAGTATTAGTTCCTCTTGTAGCTTCCTTTGCCTTCTAAGAGAGGACATTGTCAACAACACAAGTCATGCCTATATTAGCTGCTCTTTTTATAACAGAATGAGACTTCCGGCAAATGTTTTTCTTTGCTGCCCAACAGGGAGAGGGTCCATTTGCACTTGTTCCAGCTTCTTTCGTAATTTTTTGAGATCAATTGAGGGACATAAAGTTGTCCTATTCCTTTGTTCATAGGATGGCCTTCAACAGCCAACAGTACAAGGGGGTCTTCAAAAAGTTCATGGAAAAAAAAAAGAAATGAAAGAAAAAAATTAAAAAATTAAGTTCTATGGAAAGATTTGTATTTTCAGTTGTTTTTTCAATCTTTTTTTTTTTCCTTTTTGTCTTTTTTCGTGACCGGTAACGGGATCGCAACCCTCGGTGTCGCGCCCATACCGGGACCGGCAACGGGATCACAACCCTCAGTGTCACGCCCGCACCGTGCTCAACCAGTGAGCGGACCGGTCTCTATATGGGATCCGAACCCTCGGCGGGAGCGCCACCACACTCCCAAGCGCCGCACTCTACCGAGTGCGCCACCGGGCTGGCCCTCAATCTTTTTGAGGTACCCTCATATTTCCCCCAAAAGGAGACACATGGAGGCTTCTAAAGGCAGAGTTTATGGGGTTCAAATGGTAGAACAGAGACACCATAGCTGAGGCCTAGAGCCCTACTATCCAGTTGTCTATGATCCAGGCCTTTCTGTACTTACCCACAATGCCCTCTGCTCCTCAGAATTTTCCCAGGGGTAGGATTGGGCAAGGCTTCTGGTTAGTGTGGAAACCAGGCTGGACTTGGGGAAGAAGGAAGGGAAAAGGGAGAAACTCACCTAGGAGCTTCAGGTTTCATGTCTTAGTATTTTTCCACCTCAGGCTGTTCCTATTTCCAAGGTTCCCATTCCTATACCTGATAGAGGCACTTACAAAGATCCAAACTTCCAGGAATGTGGCATTGGTGAGCAGAGGGAAGCCCAAGGTGCTGAAGGATAATACAGTCAGCTGGTTCCCAGTGTAGACAGTGAGTGCCCCAGCTCTCCCTGAGGGAGGCCCACTGGTAGTACAATAGGGTCCCGCTCTCCTCTGTCCCCCAGGAGGAGGAAGGCACCATTGTGGAGGAGGAAGCCAAGATGATGGCTTCACATGGGAAAGCTTAATACATAGCATTCTGAATCCCACCCTCAGCACCTCAGCCCTGCAGAGGCCATGCTGCCTGCCCCAAGCACACTCCCACCTGTATTATCCTGATGCAAAGGGAATGCAGGGTAGGGGGTCCTCCAGTCATGCTGCAGTGACTGGAGTGGATGGAGGCTATGGGGCAGGGAAAAATTGTCCCTCTTCAGTTTGGGGCCAAAATGAATGCCCTGTGCCCAGACACACGTGATTCCAGCTGTGGGCAAGATGCCCACTCCATCTCCTAAACCCCATGGATGCCTTTGTGCTCTCAGACTGAGGCACATCTGAGGGAAGACTTCTGAATAACTGCCACTCAGCTCTGAATCATTTTCCCTCTGACCCCCATCCAGGCTGTCTCAGGTGTCTCCCTTGGAGTGGTTATGGAAGAGGACAACTACCCAAGCCCCTGGCACATCTCTAGTGATGGGGGCGCACTGCTATGGCAGTGGTAGGGGGCAGGAGCAGTGGTGAAGGAATCCTGACCATGGTCCTAGCATCTGGCTGGGGGCCAGGTAGCCAGACAGTGGGTAGGCTCAGCCTTATTTTACCTCTGTTCATGCAAGGCCCAAGCTGGGCATCCCAATAACATGGTGCCCTGACTCACAAGCTCAGGAAGGAGACTGGAGAGAAAGGCAATGATGTTGGTACTAAGACATTTATTATATCATAAAAAGTCCTTTGTTGTCATGTTTTTCCATATGTACAAGCTCCTGTGGGCAGTTCCCACTGTCTGGCCCCACCTGCCCACCCTCCATGGTGCCAGTCAACTCTCCAAACTGACCAACTAATTAATAGAAGAGGAAGAACTGGAGGAGGTGGCCCAGGGCTGATGGAAGCAGGATGGGAGAGGGAAACAAAGTGCAGAATGGTTGGGCTTTGCTCTCAATGCCTAACCATGGGCAGGAGGGGCCCACTGGTGGGCACTGCAGGGTTGGCACAGTGACGCCTCCCCAGAACTGCCAGGTTGGAGGCAGATGCTGCAGGTGATACCCAAGTGTGTTTTCAGGTTGGATCCCAGGAATGGAGAGCAAAGGAGGAAGAAGGTCCTGCAGTCTGATTGTGGGTCCCAGCAGGGGCTATAAAAGTTCTCTTTCTCAGGTCTCTATCCAATTGGCAGCAACAGTAGCTCAGACTGGACCTGAAGAATTTGTGGCTCCTGGGATGCTGGAAAGGGGCTGGGATAGCCTCATGAGAAGCACTGGTCCTGATCTCTGAGGGCCTGCCTTAGTTGACCTCAGATGTGGGCATAGGGTCTGTGGGATGGGGTGTGGTCAGGAGGGGCACTGGTGAGGTGGCCTCAATGAGCGCGGGGTTGAGGATGATGGGCAAAGTCATGGGTGGCACGCCCACCTGCAGTGGGGAGGCCAAGGGCTGCAAGATCAGTGGGGGCTGAGTCAAGGGTGGAGGCCCGTCTGGGGTAGGGCTCAGCCTGCTGGGGCTAGAGGCCACTGGGGATCCGGAGGAGCTGCTGGTAGCTCCAGGACCCTCGCGCTTCTCAAAGTCTGTAAAGAGAGCAAGGTGAAGAAATCAGACTCTCTTACTGGCACAGGACAGCTCTGACATTCCCCAGGTCATTTACCGAAACTCTGTTCCTCCCAATTCCTGTGAACAAAATGGTCCTTCTCAGGCTAAAATGTTGGGAATCTCCTCTTGAATTTCATTTCAATGTTTAGCTACCTTATATCTACCCTCCACCTCCTTTGTTGTACCCCTTGTTAGGTTAAGTTTGGTCTGGTCTTTACCACAATCGCTGAAGGGCAACCTCTCGTATTCACTCTAAGTCCCTGATCTAGCCTTCTGCTCACAAGCCTGCAAATCTCAAGCAGCTAGCTCATAGCTGGATCACAGCCATCTACCATATGAAAAGCAGGCATATAGGAGTCTCTGGTTGCCTCTTTCCCCCTGGCTCACAGCCTATGCTCAACACCAATCCCAAGCTACCCTGGGCCTCCTCTTGGGTTTCCTGCTTCTTGCCAAACATCCAGTAGGATAGCCCAGAGGGACTCACCACAGGCTCCCAGCTCAGAGGGCATCTCTGGGGGAGGTGGATGGCTAGATGTCCTGGTGTCACCAGCAGCAGGAGTCAGGTGGGCCGAGGCCAGAGGTTTTTGACCATGAGGCTCCATGGGCATGGGATCTAAGGAGGGTAGAGAATCCAGATGGCAAGTCTTAGTTTTTTCCTTCCAGCAGAGCCCTGGCTACCCACCAGTCTTTCCACCGACCTAGGGCAGAGAGAACTAATTCAGCTCTGGGGACTCTTTTGATAAAGCTGGGACGTTCTCTACCCTGAATGACAGTTTGCTTGAAGAGTTCATCTCGTAGGTAGGGCAGAAAACAGTCAATGCGCTCCCAGGTGATCTCCCAGAGGGCTGAGGGGCTGCCTCCTCGTGCATCTGCACTGTGGAAAATCTCCGCTGTGTCCATCACCAGGAGCATATTCTTCAGAGACTCAGGGATGGCCTCCGACTGCAGGCAGCAGCAGGACCATGAGAATAGAAAAGGGCACGGGGGAGGATGGCAATGGGAAGGTGGTTACCAAGGGGGAAACAGCAAATCTTCCCAGCAGGTAGGAGAGGAGAAAGGTAGTGGGAATTGAGATGAAGTAGAACATACCAGTAAGTCACTGGAGCCTGCATGCATGTACTTGTCCATGAAGTCCAGGATGGTGAGCCAGAGAGCCGCAAAGGTAGAGAGTGACAACAGCGGAGACAGGTGCTGCAGGAAGACCTATGGCCCACCAGCCCGCCCCTTTCAGCTGAGGATGGTGTAGGAGCCTTCTGCACCTCTCTTCAAGGCTGGGAGGCAAGCCTGTCCTATCTTGCACAGGAATCTTAGATCACAGATTTCTCTGAAACCCCAAATCCTCCCAGATCCTTGGTTCCTGCTGAGTCTCCACAGCAGGGGGTCCTGAGCACTTACATTGCATCTCTAGGTCCTATCACAAGCCCTGGCCTCCCTCCTTGGGAAAAGTCAGGTGTAGGGAGAGTAGGTGGGTATGGGGTAGTGAGCAGTACCTTAGAGAGCAGTGTGGAAGCCCTCATCCGGGTCTCCTCCATCCCACCTACATCTGCAGGGCTGATGTTCTCCAAGAGCTTGGTCAGTAAAGGAAACAGCACCTGGTAGGTAAATATCCAATATCTCCCTAGCAGGGTCAGTTGGGCAGCCTTGCCCCAAGGAAGCCAGGGGCTGGAGTGGATGGGCACAGAGTGGGAGGGAAGGTGTGATGCAGGCTAAAGACACTTTAGGGGCTCTTTAGGCTGCCTAGCTCACTGTCTTAGGATTTGAACTTTATCTTAAGACCAGTAGGAAGTCCTACCTTGTTAAAACATGACTCCCATTCCAGGGCATCCAGCTTTTGCAGATCATGTACCAGTAGTGCTCGCTGCAGATAGGTCAGTGCCTGCATCCGTACTTGGCGTCGGGCATCACAACACAGGCAGGCAATGCCTAAGAGCAAGAGCAGGGTCGGGATCCTTCAAGTGCTCCCCAAGCACCAGCTCCACCTCTGTCCCTACCCTGCCTGCTCCCCCAGGTTTACCCTGCAGTAAAGGGCACCAGCAGTGGGCCCAGAGGGTGCGTGAATCCGCTTCAATCTTCCGGCCTCCTGTCTCCAGGTGGCGCTGCTCCTCAGCCCACGAGCTGTAGATAGAGGCTGCTCGCGTGTGCAGGGTGTGCATCAGGTCTAGCAACTGGGATCACAGGAGGGTAGCACATGAGTGGAGCTAGGTCTAGTGGACCCCTTCCCCCCACCCCTCTTACTGTCCCTGTCTGAGTCCTCAAGAGGCCTTCTCACTACTCCCTTTTCCTCGACTGGATGAGCGAGTTGCTTCAGTTTGGGCCTGTGTTTTACAAAGTCAGGTATTACTCATGGTAGAGTACACTTTAGGAGATGTGTGGATTCAGTATTTAACTCCACTGAATTACTCGGTGAGAAAGATACTTTCTTTTCTTTGTCCTTTTTTTTGGTGGCTGGCTGGTATGGGGATCCAAACCCTTGACCTTGTTGTCAGCATCATGCTCTCTATCAACTAAGCCAACCGGCCAGCCCAGTACTTTCCTTTCAATTTTATTTCACACCTTCTGATGACAGAGAAAGCCTCATCTTCTTAATCTCGTTTTAAAAACAGAAAGCAAACCTCAGGCTCAGAGGCTCTGATGGGCAACAGTGTCTGGCCAGATTAAATAATTTTTTATTTTCATAATTTTTCCGTGATTACCCTATTTAAAGCAATTGGTTCTCCATTTATTTAGTGATATAAAGTCTGCTCATAAAACAAATTTTATATGCCTTGAATACACACACAGTAACTCAGGAAGGATAGACAAGAAACTGGTGACAGTGGTTGCCTTGAGTGAAGGAAACTTAGCAGCTGGGAACAGGAATGGAATGAAAACTTACTTTTTTTTTTTTTTTTTTTTTTTTCCTTTTTGTCTTTTTTCGTGACCGGCAACGGATCGCAACCTTCAGTGTCGCGCCCATACCGGACCGGGACCGGCCACGGGATCGCAACCCTCGGTGTTGCTCCCGCCCCTCGCTCAGCCAGTGAGTGGCCGGTCTGCATGTGGGATCCGAGCCCTTGGCGGGAGCGCCCCCACGCTTCCCAAGCGGCGCACTTGGTAGAGTGCGGTGCTTGGGAGCGCGGCAGCGCTCCCGCCGAGGGTTCGGATCCCACATGCAGACCGGCCACTCACTGGCTGAGCGAGGGGCGGGAGCAACACCAAGGGTTGCGATCCCGCGGCCGGTCCCGGTCCGGTATGGGCGCGACACTGAAGGTTGCGATCCGTTGCCGGTCACGAAAAAAGACAAAAAGGAAAAAAAAAAAATAGTTTAACCTTTTGAACTTTGTATGATATGCATGTATTACCTATTCAAAAAATAAATAAATCTTAATTTAAAAATAAACTTAAGCAAACAAAGACTTACAGGTGGTCTTGGATAAGGAGAACAGTGTGAAGGGGGTGGCTGAGGTCCTGGGCTGGAATGCATGGGCTCATCCTCTCAGCCCTGGCTTTCCCTGGCCCCACCCAGGCTCCCAGTATCAGATGCATGGGGAGGAGAGGAAGTAAAGGGTGCCATACTTACGTCCTGACTGACCTGTAAAGACACCGTATGGTAGCTGGCAGGCACGCCTTCGTCGTCTTCATCATCACTATGCCCGCCCCGAGTGACATGCTGGCTGGAGGTTCGAGGCCGCCGAAGCACTGAGCCCTCCTTGGATTTCTTCTTGAAGCGGTTCCCTTTGCTGTCATATTTGTGACTCTTGCCACGTTTCTCCTGGAACTTGCACCCTGAGGAGAGCCGGACCCCGGTCACATTTCCACATCCACAGGCACAGATGCCCTGCCTTTTCTCCCTCTCCACCTCTACCCTGCATATTCACATGGCTGCTCCCCAACTGCCTTCGTCAGGTGACCTACCGCCATTCAGACTGGCCTCCACAAAGATGCGGAGAGTCTTGACGCAGAGCTCAAAGTTGTCAGGTGTGATGTGGGCAGCGTCACGCACGATGAAAGACAGCGATTCTACACACTTAAGCAGGGACTTAGTGTCGTGTGGCCCCAGGTCCAGCCCTACCGTTAGGCTATATTGATTGACCAGGGGTGAAGGGCCTGGCCGGCTGGGCCCCAGCCCTGGCCGGCTGGGCCCCAGCCCTGGCTTGGAGTTATCAATGTCGTCCTTCCCCACCTGTAAAGTACATAGACCCAGGCTTGATCCCTGTCTACCTCTTGATGCCCTCTCAGAGGACTAGGACTCTTACCCACAGGCCAAGGAGGGAAGACTTACCCGCTGCCCATACCCTCACTTACCACTAACCAACCACTGTTGACCACGTCAGCATCTGTGGCTGATCGGTGCATCTTGCCAGGCCTGCCATGGTCAGTGTAGACCTCTGAGTCGGAAGTGTACCCTCGGTCCAGGCTGACGTCATTTTGATGGTAGGATGGGAGCTCACTGTCTGACTGGGCCCCTAAGCCAGGCAGCGGCAGGGAAGAGTCAGGATAGGGATGAAACATTGGAACAAGGGATAATATAGTCTCTCAGAAGAAAGGTGCTAAGGCCTGGCCTCTCCTCTCTCTGGCCTGGCTTACTTTCAGCCCTGTCACCAGAGGGTTGAAGGATCGTCTGGACAGCTTCTCTCTTGACCAAATAGGGCAGTAGGCTAATTTGGGCTCCTGATGGCATCTAGTAGCAGCTGTCAGGGGAAGGGGGTGGTGGCAAGGACACAGTTTCTGGGAAAACAGTCCTCAGGACAGTAGGAAGCTTGGCTCCATAGCATTCTGCATTGCCTACTTGCCGTTGTGTTATTTAACCCATGGGTACTGGCCAGCGGGCACAGAAAGCTGTGAAAGCAGGTGGCAGAAGCCAGGGGTATTTAACCTGAATGCAATAACCTGTGTTTTGTTTTTCTGTCCCAACTCCTGGGGCCATAACTGTTTATCTGCCAGCGTGAGTATTCCTGGGCAAGAGCTTACCAGCATCAGGAGCGTCAGCCATTGCTGTGGCCTGCAGAGCAGCTGGAGGCTTCACACCTGAGCCAATGCACTCCAGCAGCGTGAAGAGAGTGGCCCAGTCATCACCTGAGTGGATGTTGGCTGCGTTGGTCTTAAGGAGTTCATGGAGCCCATATGCAACTTGGTGGCTGACTCGGGACAGCACGCTGGGCTTCATCAGTAGCAAAATGCGCAGGGAGAGTAGTACCTGGGGTGGGGAGCAGGGACATAGCTTCCTGTGTAGTCTTCTTCCCCACCAGTCTCCTTAGGCCAGTGAGGAGAGTTTGGCTAGGATCTAACTCAGGGCACTGATGCTGCTTTTTTTTTTTTCCTTTTCTCCATTTTTTAAAACTGAAACTTCCATTGAGATAATTATAGGTTCATATGCCGTTGTAAGAAATAATACAAAGGGCTGGCCGGTTAGCTCAGTTGGTTAGAGTGTGGTGTTATAACACCAAGGTCAAGGGTTCAGATCCCCATACCAGCCAGCTGCCAAAAAACCCCACAAAACCAAAAAACAGCAAAAAAAGAAATAATACAGAGATCCCTTATATACTTTGTCCAGTTTACGCCAATGATTAAATAGTATAGTATCACAACCAGGATACTGACATTGATACAATCCACTGATCTTACTCAGATTTTCCTAGTTTTACTTGGTTTCATATGTGTATGTGTGTGTGCATTAAGTTCTACAGAATTTTATCACCTGTGTAGGTCTGCATACCCATCACAAGATGTTGAATAGTTCCAAGCCCACAGGATCCCTCATGTCACCTTTTTTATAACCACCCCCACCTCCTTCTTCCTGCCCCCATCCCTAACCCCTAGCAGCCTGTCCTCAACTTCTAAAATTTTGTCATTTTAAATATGTTATATAAATGGAATTACAGTATATAACCTTTTGAAACTGGCTTTTTTCCCAGCATAATTCTCTGGTGATTCATCTAAGTTGTTGTGTGTATCAGTGGTTTTTGCTTTAACATGTTTAACATTTTGTATTCCATGGTATGTATGTACCATAGTTTATTCCTCTATTGAAAGTCTTCTGGGCTGATTCCAGTTTTTGGCTACTACAAATAAAGCTTCTATGAACATTCATGTACAGGCTTTTATGAGAAAGTAAACTTTCATTTTTTCTGGATAAATGCCCAAGAGAGTGCAATGTCTGGGTTGTACAATTGCACGTTTAGTTTTATAAGAAACTGCCAAACAGAGTAGCTGTACCATTTTGCATTCCCACGAGCAATGTATGGATGATCCAGTTTCTCTGCATCCCTGGTATTGTCGTATTTTTTACTTTAGCCTTTCTGACAAGTGTGTAGTTATATCTCTGTGGTTTTAATTTGCATTTCCCTGATGGCTAATGATGCTGAACATCATTTCATGTGCTTATTTGCCATTTGTATGTCTTCTTCACTGAATATCTGTTCCTATCTTTGTCCATTTTCTAATTGGATTGTCTTTTTACTGTTGTGTTTTGAGAGTTTTTATATTTTAGGTACTACTGTTTTTAAAAATATATAATTCGCAAATATTTGTTCATAGTCTATATCTTGTCTTTTCATCTTCTTCACATAGGTTGTCATTGAACAAAAGTTTCCAATATTGATAAAGTCCAATTTATCAATTTTTCCTTTTATGGATTGTGCTTTTAGTGTCAAGTCTAAGAACTCTTTGCCTAGCTCTAGATTCTGAAGATTTTCTCCTGTTTCTAAAGGTTTTATAGTTTTACATTTTATATTTACATCTATAATCCACTTAATTTTTTATTTTTATTTTTGGCAGCTGGCCAGTAACAGGTATCAAACCCTGAACCTTGGTGTTATCAATACCACACTCTAATCAACTGAAGTAACTATTCCCCCCACTCCCCCTTTTTTTTGTACTCTCAGAATTTAATACAGTGTTTGGCACTTAGTAGGGCCTCGATAAAAATTGGTTGAGTTCATGAAGGGTTGAGGTGTTTGATCTGATGCTTTTCTATTTTACTTATGAGATGATGATTTGCATGGAAGAGGTTTTATAGATGAATGTGGAAGTGGGTATAGGGAAGACTCACTTATCTTGGTGGTGAGTAGTACACATAGGCACTGCAATTCCAGGGTGTAATCTCATGATCCAAATGATCTTTGTTTACAATGAAAAATGTACTAGATGTGGATTCCAAGTAGAGGCTCTACATTAGACAGGAATCCATGCAAAATGTAGATGCTTGATGGCCACTGAGGGTAAGGCAATGTCCCTTGGTATGGAGGAAAGTAGACCATTTTAGTAAATATGAAGATAACATTGTTTTAGTAATATGGAGAGAATTCTGTGATAAAAATCTCCAAAGATGATTAACCACAATCACCAGTGATTCAATAAGGGTTGGAAGAGGCTTCTGTCTTCTGGTTAAGTTCTGCCAAGGTACATTCTTCTTGGTCTTCCAGATCTTCTGGATCTTTGGCCATCAGAAGTCCCAAGACCCAGAGTTGAGATTGTAGGGAATCTTGAACAGATAGAAGCTGAGGACAAAGCTGCTGTGGTACAGACTGGGACTTCAGTGGGGGTGTTCTTGACCAGGACCCATAGGCAAGAAGTCCACTGCATAGAAGCATCCCTTTAAGGTTAATGGGCTGGCACAGGCAAGACCCATGACCTGTGGCAGGAAGCAGCAGTCCCATTATTACTCTTCTATGTGTGGATTATAGCAAAGATTTCTGGGTGTCATAACCTGGTGAGTTCAGCTTCCTTGAACTGAATAAAAGATAGTACATCAGCTCACCAGTTTTGGGGACTCAGGACCTAATGGGTCCTGAAATCAATAGATGGGAAAGAGATAAGCAGCTCTGGTACTGGTACAGTTTATGGGTCATCCAGAGGTCCTCTCAGTTATGATGACTGGTGCAGGTTGTGATTGCCTGGCTTCTTTAGGTATTGCTGCCAAGTTTCAAACATGGCCTTAATGGCCAAACATTCCTTCCTTAAGGTATTATGGTTTCATTCTGCAGAGATGAAAAAGTTTTGGAGGCTGAGAAGTCCAAAGTCCAGGGAACACACCTGGAGAAGGCCTTGTTGGTGGTGACAGTGACGCAGGGGTCTCACATGGCAGATGGTGGAGCACAGAGAGAGAGACTCTCATGTGCTCTCTTTTTAAAGCTTTTTGAGTTAATTTTTCTGTAACATATGAAGTTTAGGTCAAGGTTCATTTGTTTCTCTCCCCCTCTGGATTTCAATTACTAAAGCATTATTTGTTGAAAAGGATATCCTTCCTCTATCGAATTTTTTATCTTTGTCAGAAAATCAGTTTTGTACATATTTGTGTGAGTCTATTTCTGGTTCTCTATTCTGTTCCTTTGATCTATGTGTCTATCCCTCAACCAAAACCACATAATCTTTACTGCTATAGCTGTATAGTAAGTCTTAATATTAGATAGTGATTCCTTCCACTTTATTGTCAAGATGTTTGTATATTCTAGGGCCTGTGCCATTCCATCTAAATTTTAGAATAAGCTTGTTTATGTCTACAAAAAATCTTGCTGGTGGGGCACAGCTGGAAAGAGGGCTTTACCCTCCCCCTTCACGCAACGCATGTTTGTGGGTAAACTGGTGCTAAACAACTTGTAGATGACCTGCTTCTGGGTCAGGGTTGTGGTTTTTTTTTTTTGCAACTGGCCAGTTTGGGGGTTCAGGGA
This sequence comes from Galeopterus variegatus, assembly GCF_000696425.1. NCBI lineage: Eukaryota > Metazoa > Chordata > Mammalia > Dermoptera > Cynocephalidae > Galeopterus > Galeopterus variegatus. The sequence goes on along the minus strand of NW_007726636.1, from coordinate 190,384 downwards.
TCTGAACCATGGACCTTGGTGTTATCAGCACCACACTCTAACCAAGTGAGCTAACTATCCAGCCCTGGGTCAGGGTTTTGAACTTAGCACAGCAGCTCCCTTGCTGCGATCTATTGAGAATCAGCCTTTGACACAAGGGTTTGTAAGGACAAAAGAATAAGAGCAAAAAGAAAATTATTTTTGTTTATATTTAAAAAAGGAGGAGCTGGCCCTTTAGCTTGGTTGGTTAGAGTGTGGTGTGGACAACACCAAGGTCCAGGGTTTGATCTCTGTACTGGCCAGCTGCCAAAAAAGAAAAAAGAAAAAAACTTGGGATTTTTATAGGACTTGCATTAAACTTACAGATTGATTTGGAGAGAACTGACATCTTTACTATGTTGAGTCTTCCAATTATGAACATGGTATGTCTCTTCATTTATTTAGGTCTTCTTTGATTTCTTTCATTAGCATTTTGTATTTTCAGCATATACGTGTTTTGTTAGGTATACATCTAAGTATTTCACTTTATTTGGAGCACTTGGAAGTGGTATCGTGTTTTTAATTTCAGTTTCCATATGTTCATTGTTAACATGTAGAATTATGATTAATTTTTGTGTATTGATCTTATATCCTATGACCTTGCTGAACTCATGTATTAGTTCTATGTTGGTTGTATTTTGTAGTTGAGCCAAAAGATCTCAGGAGGGTCCTAAGCATGACAACCACAAAACCAGGTATAGGGCTGGGACTGCTATAAGGCAGCAGTAGTCTAGCCCCACAAAGCAGATCCACAAGAGCCTACAGAGGTGCAGAGCACTAACTTCATGCCTGAGACCATTCCAGGGTCACTCCCAATGTGACCTGTTAGACCACACCAACCATGTGGTTACTGGACTCATGCTATGGGACACTAAATGTACTCTTTGTCTAAAGCCATATCCATAACTGACTTTGAGGCCTTGGTCCCTTGCATACCTGCCTCCCTGCACAGTACCCCCCACCCCTGTGCACTCTGCTTACTTGGCCACTGATTTCCTCTCTCCGGAGCAGCCGAATGGCCAGGCGCAGCAGCCCCACCACTGCCCGTTCCACAAGGAAGCAGAAATCTTGTGCCTGGACACAGAGGTGATATAGATGGTCTCGAACAGTCTGCCACACACAGCCTACACGGTCCCTGCAGAGAACATAAAGGGATGAGGGCAGTCTCGGCCTGAAAGGTCACTGGGCAGTAAGTCTCCTAGGCCTTTTAGGGCTCACTGGTATTATACCCTAAGCAGACAAGTATAATGACAAGCTTCTCCCCTACTGCCTACAATTTCATGTTTTTCTTGCCCCCAGAGCCCACTCAGCAAGATGTCTTCCAACCCTTTGACACAAGCCCAGTACAGGGTCTACCTAAAGACTGTGCTGACCTACCTGTCTGACAGTCTTACCCTACCTGTTTTCCAACACAATCCTTAGCAGCATCTCCAGACAGAAAGCAGCATCTTCCTCATCATATGTCTCTTCATATGGCGTCACTGAGACCAGAGCCTAGAAGGTAACAGCAGCAGGACAGTAGGCATGGAGAAGCCAGCCACTGGCCCTGCCCTGCCAGAAATTGAGGCATATACCACTGCCCCCATCACCCCTCCCAGAGCCAATCAGCTCTTCCATCCCTCTTTCCTTTCTTCATCCTGTACCTTCATGAGCTCCTGCAATGACTCCAGCTGGAGGAACTTGCTTTCTGTGATCATCTTTTCTGGGTCACATTGCTAGAGGGGGAATAAGTGGGGAGGGGGGGGCTGCAACATGGACTAAAGGGAAAAGAATGTCCCCAAGATCCAGGTAGAAAGGGCAGAGTCAGCCCTGGTTACAAGCCCTGGATGACTCTACTCTTCAGTTTACAGAGCAGCATCTGTCCAGTAGGGAGGAGTCAAGGCTTTCTCACCAAGGGTGGGCAGGCAGTTACCTTGATACAATCTAAGGCCACTCTCTTGGCCTCTTGGTTCTCAGTGGATGGGCCCCGCATGCTAGACTGCTCAGGACCACTAAGTGTCAGCCAGCTCACAAAGCTCAGCACTGTTGACTCTCCTCTGTAGAAAAAGGGTTCATGCCCTTGTGAATCCCAAAGTCCTGACTCTCCCTCCCCAAACCTCTCCTCAGCCTCTGGTTTGCCCTTACCGGTTTGATGGTGTTTCCTCCCGCTGTAGACAGATCTTGCCATTGGGATCCACAAAATCTTCTACCTAGAAAAGTAGGTCAAGAATAAGAATAATTTCTTTCCATATGCTCTTTGCATTTACTGACCCTTCAAGCAAAGTTCTCTGGATTTCTTCCTGTAGCCCCTCTGCCCCTACACTATTATTCCCCCTCCAATTGGTAACATGGAATGGCTTCTACCAGACTTCCTTTACAGCTATCCCCCAAGATCTGTGGTGTCACATTTGAGGTGTTCCTAGTAAGTTTTGGCAGACATCAGGCAGAGCACTACCCTCAACCAGTTCTATATCCAGATAGCACATAATGTTGGGGCTCTTGCCTTGTGACTGCTCACTGGTCTCCTATCAAGAATTACCTCTACCATAGCCTTGGGCAGCAGTTGGGCTCGGAAGAGCTGCAACATGGCTTCCATGATATTCTTCCAGCCCTCCCGCAGGATGTCACCATGACGATGGGCCAAATGGAATACTGTCTTGGCTGTAATGTGAGCTTTAGGGTTGCTTCCAAATACACTGGGCAGGTTCTCAATAGACTGGAAAAAAGGATGAGAAGAGGCTTAGGGCCTGGCTGATATTTGGAAAGGAGAATCTCTCAGGCTTCTGCCTATGGTTCCCTGAGGGTCCTTTTGCTGGTTCTGCTTCAATCCCTCATAACACTGGTAAGGGCTAACCTGGATAAGGCCTTCCCGACTCTTGCATCTCCTTTCTCATCCCCATTACATGAGGTGACACTATTCTCATCCTAGAATGTGTAAGACAGAAATGGCCTAAGCTCTGGTATAGAGCCAGTGGGGCAAGGTGAGGGAAGATGCTGAGGGCCACCAGCTCTACAGATAAGGGTAGGTCCATGGCTAAAAGAGGGGTTCACATGATGGCTTTGGTTAGGATCCCTTTACCAGCCAGCCACCAAAGAAAAGAAAAGAAAAAAAAAGAGAGAGAGTTCATCCTTTGGAACTCCAAGTATACAGTTCCTGCCCCTGCTCACCTCATTGCTGAGAGCTGTGAATTTGCACAGAGAGATGATGAGATTGTCAAACACATCACTGAGGCCATAGTGAGCGGAGATCATGGCGCACTTCCTGTAATGTCACCCCCATCCCAGAAACAGAGTCACTGGAAGGCCAGGCAGCCCTTCCAAGTCCCTGAGGAGTCTCTCATGGGGCTCGGCTCTTCCCCAGTCAGTCCCAGGAAGAAACCTTCACTCTTGAGTCTAAGACTGAGCTTTCTCAAGCTTCAGCCTCCCTCCAAAAACTCAGGAGGAACCCCATTCTAAGGAAAGTAAGAGTAGGAGTCAGAGAGGCATGGAGGGAATCATGTTAGTTCAAAAAGGTAGAACGAGGTGAAGACCAAGGCCAAAGCTGGGCTACCTGAAGCCTGAGATGGCTTTCTGGATGATTGTCTCCTCAAGGCTCTTGTCAAAGACATAAGAGAGAGCAGCAATAGTGGGGCCCCAGGTCATGGTGAAGAGGTCAAGATCATAGCTGCCAGTGGGTACACGAAGAAATATGCCCTCAGGGGTGGCACCTCGATGAAGTAGCACATTCCACACATAATTCTCCCGAACCAAGCCTGTCTGCTCCTCAGGCATCACAATTTCCTCATTCCTGTTAGGAGATAAGGTAAGGAGTAGCTGGGAACCTGACTGATTCCAAACTAGGACAAGGGGCTTTGCCCATACTGGCACTCTCCATCAGTGAGAGGTCATCAAAACTGTAGCTCAGGGGCCGGCCCGGTGGCGCACTGGATAGTGCGCCGCTTGGGAAGTGTGGCGGCGCTCCCGCCCGAGGGTTCGGATCCCACATACGGACTGGTTCCTGCTCACTGGCTGAGCGAGGCGCGGGAGCAACACTGAGGGTTGCAATCCCGTTGCCGGTCCCTGGTCCGGTATGGGGGCAACACTGAGGGTTGCGATCCGTTGCCGGACACAGAAAAAGACAAAAGACAAAAAAAAAAACAAAACTGTAGCTCAGTGGTCTGCTTCCCACCCACCAGTGGGACTAGGAAGAAAGAAAGGAAGCATCCCATAATCTCAAAGTCCTGTCTCTAAGTGGGGCCCTTAGTTCTGTAGTAAGAAGATATCCGGGGTTGACCAGTTAGCTCAGTTGGTTAGAGCATGGTGTTATAACACCAAGGTCAAGGGCTCAGATGCCCCCGCTGCCAAAAAAAAAAAAAAAAAAACTCCCATTCTTTCTGGTTGTGAGAGGATGAACAATTCTCTCTACTTTTTCTGATTCATAGTAAAGAACTAAGTGTCCCCTCTCTGACATAAGCCTCACCCTCCAGTGCTCATCTTGAACAGTTCTCTGCCATCCACAGAACATATCTTGTAAGCTAGACAGGAAAATACAGCTGCTTCAGGTTCAGGAAGTGGGGCCATGATACTTTACTTAAGAGGGGCAGTTTGGACCCTCACTTAAGAGTACTAGATCCCAATGTTATCCAGGCTGCTCTAAGGAAGAAATGAGCCAGCAGAGAGGAGGCTGCCCAGCTAAGTTCCAGGCTAAATCCAGGGCAGGCAAGTCATTGCAGTCTGATGCAACTCTAAAAACTGGAAAAGAAAGCTATGTGCTCTCCTTAACAGAGATGCTGTCCTATTCTCCACAAATATACTCACTTGATGGCATGGTACATATCCTCCAGGATGTCTTGCTCAAAGTCTTTGCCCCCATTCACACCTTTTAGGTTTTTGCGAAACTCCTAGAGAAAGGCCAGTAAGCTTTTTCCACCTGTGTTAATGCAGAAGCCCCATCCAAGGAACTCCTGGGTTTGTGGTAAATAGGACTTAGGGCATAGTAAGTGAAAGAACCCACCTTCCCACCCCAATTCCTCTTCTGGATTGGCCAGCCCTCTCTGATTCCCTTGGACAGGACCCTGTCCACCATGCCCACTGGAAATCCCATGTTCTTCCTGCTACCTTCAAAGCTGTGCTGGATCTTGTCTGCCTTGGCTGGGACCCAAGTTTACCTCCAGGGTCATGGGTGCATTCTGTTTGCGAACATTGTGGTTGTGCTGGTCAGTATTAAGCATGATGACAGCATAGGCCAGGGCAAAGCAGGCATCGCTATTGGCAAATGGGGAGCCATTACAATTCTGAAAAAGCAAAGACACCACCTGTGTCAATGCCCTTCTCTTGCCAGTTAATCCCTTACTACCAACCCACTGGTCAGTGCTGTTACAGAGGGGAGGTACCACCCAGAAAGTGGCCAACCTCTTGCCAACTCCTTAACAGAATCTGATCTCTCCCTGGAAAGCTCACTGATGTTGCTCTCAGCCTTCTTAGGAGACAGTAGCTGGGTTCCTTAGTTGGGGACCATAGAAGTCCTCAGTCAAACTGACCTGGGATCCTGGGGTCAGTACCTGACACTCAAACTCACCCTCCAGTGCTCTGTGAATGCCTCCAGCAATCTCTGGATTACTGGTGCTTCCCCAGGCAAACGGAAGGCTTCCAGGTAGAGGCGAAGAGCTTCATCCAGCCGTAGTCCCTGAAAGCTGAAGGTGCTATAGGGAAAGGAAGAACGAAGAGAATGAAGATATGTAAGCAGCATATGTTGTTGGGCTCTCTGTAGCCACAGTCCTCCTAATCTTCTCTTACTGGAATGGAGGAGACTGAAGGCTCTGGCAAAGGGGTGGTATCTCCTGGTCATCCCTAAGACAAACCCTAACTTAGTACTTTTCACATTAGCAGACTCTTGCCTAGAAACCTCACCCCTTGGAAGCCTGCTCCACCCCTTTGCAATGTTCTCCCTGCAGAATGGAGAGGCTCCCAAAGCTATCTCATTGAAGCCCCTTTCAGGTTCAACAGATATAAACAATGGGAAGAGGAAGTGTGTGTGACCTGGATCACCAGGAGTAACAGGCTGAGACTGTTTTGAGGGAGGAGTTCCCTGTCCTTGCAGACTGATCAACTATGTCCCACAATTCTTATAGCTTCCTCACCTCACAAAGCTCTCCAATAGGTCAATGTTTTTGCGGTCACTCACGAACTCTCCAATCATTTTCTTGTCCAGCCGAGGGTTCTCTCGGAGCCACTGGGCTACCTCTGTGTTGTCCATTGGGATGGTGAGGAGGCCTTTCTCCTGCAAAAACTGGATCCCTTTCTTTGGTTTCTGGTTGAACTGCTCTGTGCCAGTGATTAGCAGCTGGAGGAGAAAGACTAGAGGTGTCAGAAGCAGCTGTGCTCCTAAATCAGACAAGGCTAGGCTGGACTCCACCATAGCCCACAGCTGGTCACCTAATAGGCCCCTAAGATGTGATTCTTAGTGACTTCAGAACTAAGGGTGGATCATATTGGCTTTAACTTTCCCCATCTTCATGCCTAATTAGAATTGGCTGAGGAGCTCCTTTTCACTTCTTTTCTGAATGTTTAAGATGCACGGACAGCTTCCACATCTCTAATTTTTTGATCAGGGAAAAAAGTAGAGAGACTAGAGAATTCTTCTCTCCAGTTTTATATCCACCCTTGGCATCTGCTGACACCAGCATCTTGTTTATTGCCTGGCTTGGATTCCCCTTCTTTCTTTGGTTACCTAACTCTTAAGGCCCTGGGTTGGAAGGACGAGGTGGACTGTGGTAATAACTCGACTTTCTTTTTTTTTTTTTTTTTAAAAGATGACCGGTAAGGGGATCCTAACCCTTGACTTGGTGTTGTCAGCACCACGCTCAGCCCGTGAGCGAACCGGCCATCCCTATATGGGATCCGAACCCGGGGCCTTGGTGTTATCAGCACCGCACTCTCCCGAGTGAGCCACGGGCCGGCCCAATAACTCGACTTTCTTTGTGTCCAGTCACAGCCCTGTAATCAAGGGCACACATAAACCAAAGGCTGGCATAAGAAAAAGAAAGTGTTAAATAGGTTTTCTTTGTGTTAAGAAAACTAAAAGAACGAATAATTATTTGAACTTTACTAAAGCACCAGAATAAATGTCAATTCCCTTTTATTGCCAATAATCATGTGAGAGCTGGAGATGACCAATAATCTTTTGTGACCTACATGACAATAGTTCCCAGTGCTCCCGTTACCACCATCAATAACTTGGCTCTCAGCTGGTGAAGCATTTACCCAGGGGCATACAATAGGATATGCCCAACCACCTACATGACAATAGTTCCCAGTGCTCCCGTTACCACCATCAATAACTTGGCTCTCAGCTGCTGAAGCATTTACCCAGGGGCATACAATAGGATATGCCCAACTGCATGGTTTAGGAGTAAGGGAAGGGCTTCAAAGGAGACAGGGAGGTTGCTGAAGTCCCAAAAGGCCAAAGACTAGCCTTAGGAAGCTGTACAGTGAGCTGCTAGACTCTCCCTCACCCTCATCCTTTGGGACAGAAACCCTACAAAGGACACCCAGACAGAGGTAGGCAGAGGCTGAACTCTGGGGAATATATGTATGTACCTTCTTTTTGTTTTTAATTTCAATTAGTTCCCGTGGATCTGGAAGGAGACAGGAAAATCGAGGTGGCTTCCGGGTAAATATTTTGTCAGCTAGGAATGGGAAAAAGAGAGGGAAAAACCCATAAGGCCTCTTTTACCAGGATAATGAAGTTTGTAAAGTTACTAATACACTCCTCAATGATAAAGGAAGAACTTCTGAAATTTGTCCTTCTCTTCCATTTCCCTGGAAGTCCTACCTTCTGGAGGTCCAAATGTTTTCTTTCTTCTCTCTGGGTTTGAAGGCATGCTGAGCTGCCAAGGCTCACTCAGGTATTGCCCCAGGTGTCTCTCTCTTCCCTCTGCTCTCCACCAGACCCTCCAGTTGAGAGGGCTTAGGGTCACAGACACCCAATACCCACCTCCAGAGTCACCAGCTTCCTCCAGATCACTGCATCCCGGCTTCCCGTGTTCTGCTGGCAGCCGCCCTCCACGTGGCAGATGTAGACCTAGGATGTCTGGGGACATGCCTCCAGCTTTCCCATCACTGGCTGCTCTCTCAGCTGGTAAGAGAGAAGATACATGAAGACTTATAGGGTAGGTAGCTAAGCAGAGTTGCAGGAGAGGTCGAGTCCCAAGCCAAGAAGACCTGCATGCTCCCACATAAGGTGCTAGCCCTGACCAGGACAAACCCAAGCCAAAACAAGTGGTCAACTGTCCCAGGTCAGCCAACCATTAGATTCTATAATTGAAAGAACAGATTACCTAGTCACTTTCCCTGACCTTCTGCAACCTCAATCTTCAGGGGGGAGATAGAGAAGATTAATTAGAGTCGAGGCAGATATTGGGGATAGGGAAACACAGGCCTAGAGTTTTTAGAGACAGAAGTCCTATAATCCTTTAATCTCTGTTCTCTTTTCTTGCCATAAAAAAAATAACAATTCTGTAAAAAACAAAAACAAAAAACAAAACAAAAAGTGGGGAGGAGGAGAAAGGGAGAAGTCCTTGAATCCTGCTAAGCTGCCTGACTGTCCTATTATTCAAAACACAAACCCCAGAAGCACAGAATTGGGAGTACCCAAGCGGAAGTGATATTAGGACAGGAGAAGGGGCTCAGTGAGTTGAGAAGGTATAAGCATAGAATCCTGAGATCTTCAAAGAAAAAAATGCCTCTCACTATTGCTACTTTCTCGGGTGTCATCTACTGCCTCACAGCTGGGTCTGGCTGTTTCTTTCTTCTCTTGCTGAGTGAGGTTGTTGAGGACTTTGGCCTGGCAGTGAGCCTCAGTGCTGTCAATCACTGTCAATAGGGCATCAAGAGACAGTAGGTGTGTTGTATAGAGCTGACCAGACACAGGGAAGGCATTCTGGAAAGTAAACAGATCCATTACACTCAGGAGAATACTTTACACTTTAACTGTTCATTGCCCCCAAATCCTGAAACCTACAACTTGTACATTGCCCTTAGAAAATGCCTTTCTTCTTCCTGTTTCCCAGCTCTCAAGGAGCCTCTCTGTATGTAGCATTCTTATTACCACCAGGGAGATTTCCTTAATAGAGCTTGCTTTCTAGAGGTCGGCAATAGTACTCAGCACCTTGGACAGCAACTTGGTGAGGTCTTCAAAGAGGTTGGAACAGTAGTAGTCACAATCATAGTTAATGTAGAGCTCAGTGACAAAGCTGGGTATGTGCCAGAGCTGCACAATGGCCTCCAGTGCCATCTCCTTCATCTCGTAAGGCATCTTGGGGTTCTCTACAGTGATGATCTCCATGAGCTTTTTGATGTACATCTGGCAATAGCCCAGTAATTGGCATTTGGGTGGAGAAAGGATTCAAGATAGGAAGAGACAAAATTGGACAGGAAGAACATTAAACAGGGAGCAGAAGCCCAGCCAAGAGGCATGCATTAAGAGACACCTAAAGGTATTTCATCCCCTAAATACATCCCCCTCTTTGGCCTCCATGTTGGGGGAAAAAGCCTGGCTCTCTGCCTCATACCTGATCCCAAACAAGTTGCCTCTTGCTTTTTTGGGGCTATGTGAGCCTGAACTAGTCCTATTTAGAGTTTTTATTTTTATTTTTTGCAATTTAGTGGCAATGCTGGCTTGACTTGCCTGCCTGTGTTGCAGAGGAACTACTCGACAGAAGAGCTGTTCCCATTCATTGTGGGGTTACCTGCCAGTCTGCATATTGGGGTACTCCCACTTTAGAGTCAGCCAGTTTTCTCTATGCTCCTTTTATCTTTGCCACTAAAGAGGCCAATTGATGAATCAAAGATGGAGGCTATAAGCACTCTCCTACAGAAAGCCCCTAAATCCCACCCCTGCAGCATGACAGAGCTGGCCCAACTAGAAATACTATATATCTCCCTATTTTTTTTTTTTTCTTTTTCAACCGAGGTCAAGACACTCACCTCCAATTGGAACTTGAGGTGCTCTCGCATGCTCTCAAACAGTAGGAAGCATACTCGTAGGGAAGCAGCATAAAGGTTCAGTCGCTCTACACTGAGTAGCTGGAGAACAGAGTAGAGTAGGCTGCGAGGTTTCTGAAGCTGACTATGGCTCAACCAAGAGATAGGCAGGAGAACAAACTCGGTGAAGTTGCCACTAGGATTCTGTGCTCCAAGGGAACTTTCTATATGGCCATTCCTATATTTCTTTCTGGCTGCCAGAGTCCCTGGGGAACTACTGGAACCCTCTTACTATGACTACTGGCCTACTGGGAGGGAGGTGCTTTTCTGGGTCCTATCCTCTTTGTACAATCAGCCAAACCTTCCTGTGCTCCCCTGGCCCTTGAGAGATCCTGAAAAACAGCCAAGCACTCTAAGACCCTCTAGTAATCTGGTCTTACCTGGAATAAATGGCGGCACATCTCATCCTTGATGAGGCCCAAGAGGGTCTGGCATTGGGCAACAGGAGCTGACTCAAGGGCCACTGTCAGCAAGTGCAGTCCCATGTGAATCATAACCTCTGAGTTGTGGCGGTCATGTGGATTGGTGAGTGAGATGAGGAAGCGGAACAGCTCACGGATACAGGGAAGACCATAGGGGATCAAAGCTGTGCCTGGGGAAGGCCAAGAGGAGAGTGGGACTGCTAAGAAACAACTAGCCTGCTGGCTTGGCCTAGGATAAGGCAATTTCAGGTAAGTGATTCTCTTCAAGGAAAAGGATATATTTTTCTGGTGAGGTGATGGGGACTAATCTCACTTACTGGAAGGAATCTGTGTCAATGATTACCTTTCTGTTAAAAGTTCTAAGCTTTCTATTCTTTCCTCTCATTTCCTATTATACACCAAACTCCCTTCTCTGTATAAGTTAGGGAAGGGCTCCATCCATGCCAAAGTCCTATAGCTTGATTACATTTCCTGACTAGAAAATGACCTAGAATTTGGACCAGCAGGCAGTAGTTACCTTGTTCCAAGATGGTCTAGGTTCAGGTAACTTGGAGGGTAGGATGGGGGTGGTGAATGGAAAGAGCCTGCCAGAGAGCACCCACCTTCTTTCTGGGAGGACTGTGTAAAGCGCACACCCCGGGGATTGACGTAATCCATGTCATGGACAGAGGCAGAGTCAGAATGGTCAGCAGGGGACGTGCACTCCTCTAACACTTCAGGGATGGATTCCACAGATGCTGACTGGGCCTTCTCCACATGGGCGCCTTCCTGCTATGACCAGTAGTGAGGTGATACAGGAAGAGGGATGAGGCAAGAGCAACTTGAAACTTACTCCCCCTGAGGTACCTGTCCTCCAAGATGTCTCTAATGGACTGCAGGTGTAGGCCCCTCAGTGGTTTATGAATCAATGCTCAAGGCAGGAGTATGTGATAAGGACTCAGAAAACATGTCCTGTGGTGTCACTGACGTACAGTGACTAGAACCCTAGAGGTGTAGAGGCTCTCACAGGCTTAGGATTTAGATTATTACTATTGTGGGAAACAGGGAAGAACCCCCTACCCTAACCTTCTTTTGAGGCAAAGCCTGGATAAAGCATCCAAAAGATTAAATTAAGGCAGTACCCATAGTGGAAGATTGGAGAGGGACCATCAAAGCCATACCTGGGGATCAGGCTGCTCAGGAACCCCTAGCTCACTCCCAGGCTCTGCAGCTGTGCTGTACCCCGGAGAGCCAGGTTGCTCCAGGTCAGTAAGGTCCTCCTTGGAGGTGGTGTGGGAGGAGAATTCCAGGCCACTGTCTGTAGAGGGGCTGACCATTGCTGAGGCAGCTTCTGAACTTGCAGAGGATATAGGAGTGGGCATATCAATGAAGGGCATACTACCTGTCAAGAAAAGTAAATGAAACTTGAAGGAGAAGAGACTCTGTGGGCAAAACATACTCTCCATGGTACTAGGGGCTCTGTTTCCCAGACTGCATGCTCATCTCTGCATATGCTGGTCTCTAAAGTAGTCAGAGTCCTTCTGAAAAGAAAACAACCTTAAGTCACTGCAGAGCTTCTTAATGGTCACAGTCTGATTTGACCTGGAGTTTCCTTTTTTGCTCTTGGAAGAAAGACCAAAGCCCCTCAGGTGGTTGGTCTTCCATTTCAAAACCTCTGAAAGAGAAAGGAACTTTTCTTCTATCCATACTAATAAGAGGAAGCAGCCCAGGGCACTTACCAGTGAGGTTAGAGGATAAGGCGGATCCACTGGGAGTGGGCAGCTCTGAACCTGATGTGACTTTGGTCATATGGTGTGGGGGTCGGGGGGATCTCTTCTGTTTCTTCCACTTGGATGAATCACTCATGCCTCCTGCTCTCATTTTCAGCTGGAAATATCACATCTCATTAGCACTGGTATTCACACTAAGATTCTATCCCTAAAAATCTTTACTTAGACCTAGTAGTCTCTAGGAAACAGCCTGTACCCCACATCTGTGCTAAAGAAAGAATCTAGACCCTCAGGTCACATTCCTACTCCTCTAACCTGGCTTCTACATTTGCCACTTTACAGACTGGCGTAGCAGCCTCCATGTGGAAGGTGACATTCTGCTTCTGGGCTGATCATAGGCAAGACCAGCTCTCACACTTATCGCTTTGCTTCTCTAGGTCCTGGGTGTTACACTAAGTAGGCAATCCTGAGTCCTGTAAAAGGTGAAAGATTTATACGATCTAAAGAGAAACCAGAGTATCTTGAGTCCTGTAGATGATGTATGGCCCTTTTTCAGAAAGGGCAGGGGATCCTTTGCCTGGAGCCTCAGATCTACTGCCCCATAGATTCCCAGGCTTTCCTCCTCAACTACCCTTCAGAGCAGTCTCCTACTCCTAGTTCTAATCCAAATATGGGAGCCTACTCCTTTCCGTCCAGACTCTTAGCTTTTTAATTACTGCATGGACTGGGTCTAGACAATAAACACATCCCTTACTCTGGAATTTCTGCATCAAATTGGTCAAAAGCTCATTCCTTGGAGTTAAGGAATGAGTGGCATCCTGGTTTATTTGTGGAGTTAAGGATGGAGGGTCATGTTATTCTGCTGCTCTGCTCTCTACTGCTCCCAATTTTGGTATATTAATGGAACCTCCTGTCCTCCTCACTGCTGGTCTTTCTAGATGCAATTTTACATTGTCAGATGGTAAGGCTACTGACTCCTTGGTCTCTTGCACTATTCTACTCCCCTCTCTCTTGCTGTATTTCTATTCCTCCTATAGCTTGCTTTTAGTTACAAGGGATAAGCTCTATCACCTGTTGACTACTGTATGATCTACATTTTTTAAATGCATTTCATCCACCCTATGTTTACAGTTAGTTTGTTTAGGCCCATTTTGTTTTCCTAGCCATGATGCTTTCTCAGTTGGGGTAGGAACCCAGTCTCTCTACAGTTATGCTAAACCATTCCTAGACTGATAGACCATTCCTGGATTGGGCAACAGCAACTCTCTTCCAGAAACCATTAGAATGACTCTAAAGAGAGTACAAGCACTTTTCCTCCCTGCCTCTTCCTAAAGCCTTAATATATTCATGTTATCCTTGGCCAGTTCCAGTCCTTCTGTTATTTGGGGGTAGGGCCCTTCCTCAAGGTTCCCCAAGCTCTCAGAACCTGGGTAGCCTTTGATCCTTTACTTAGAAACCACACAATTCTTCTTTTCCTATCCACAGCTCCTCCCAGTAAAGGAGAGAGGCCCAAGAGCTGAGCCCTTCCCCCAGCTCTTACTAACAGAGCAACAGCCTCATAGTGGATTTATACTTCTTGTCCCTTCAACTCCAAAATGCCTGCAGTCATATGCCTAGAATTGAGCTTCAAGTGTTCTCAGCACTGTGGCTAAGCAGGAACCAGAAGAATGTTCTCTCCAGGAACCAATGGAGCTCAGCTGGAACAAGTTCATGATAAAAAATGTTCTGGAAGAAGAGTCAGTCAAACAAGCAGAAGGACAAGAAGCCCTAGAGATCAATGAGGAAAAACAAGGACCTCCTGGCTTTATTGGCAGTTGTCTCTGCGCTCCAAAAAGTACTAACAACTGGATCCACTTTTATGAGACAGCTTTTCTCTCCAGGAGGCTCCCCCATTTCTGGGACTCCAGACAATCTAACTTCTACCGAGAAGCCAGTCACTGACATTCCTTCCCACACTAGGATCAGTCTTTCCTGTTTCCTTCTCTACCCTCTGTAAAGCTATCTCCAACCTGGTCATTTCAATGAGTGGTCTCCGCCTCCTGGGTAGACTAGGGCCCAAGAGGCTGCCAGTTTTCACAAATGCCTCAGCCCTTAAAAAGTATAGCTGTACTCCCCATCCTAAAGTCCTAAAGTCCAGGGTGGGCAGCAGGACTTATGGAACCCTACACTATCTTATCTGTACAACTTTGTATTCCAAATGACAGTGTAAGCTTTACAAATAAAAAGGCAGATCCTAGGTTAATAATCATGACAACGTGCTACATAGCCACTGAAGAGAGCTTCAACTTAAGAATATGCAAGCTCACAAATGAAACTTTAGACAATACATTCAAAGAGAACACAGGCCAATGGACTACCTAGCTAGGAGTACACACGAACACACACAGAGTTTTTATCTTCAATGACCTGGATGTCCACAACCACACCTCTAGCACATACACTCTTGTGATGGATAGCCTAGACAGTCCATACCTGCTTCTCTCCCTCTTCTTCCTAAGGCAGAGATATGGGAATTAGGGTAATCTTTTACCTGGATCACTCCCCTAAGCTCCCCTACATCCTGACTTTTAAAAGACAGAGGTCATCTTTGCAGATCCCAAGGTATTCCCACTGTCCTGGGCTATTTGGCACCTGGCTCCTTTCCATCAATCTAGAATTCTAAACCCTGGAATGATGCTTTTAACCAAGAAAAAAAAAAGACCCCAATTAGATAGACTACTCTTTCCCTCCAAACCCAGTCTGGATATCCAGATAGAGTTGAGAACTGTCCTTAAGCTCTCTATGCAAGCTCTGAGACAGAAAGAGGGTAGAAGAGGGAAGGGTCTTGCTTGAACATCCCTCATAGTTTCTCCAGAAATGGTAGATCTTAAGCCTCCCCACAGGGTAACAGCAGGATCTCTGCTGCTTAAGGCTTCCTTCTCCTGCTTCTAGGCAACCAGGAGAATTCCCAATGCTGCAAAGCTACAAACACATGCAACTCTTCTCAAGCTGTGCTGTTTTACTAGGGAGGGGTAAGTTGTGCTGTATATAATGAAAATGGGACCCAGGTGTTACATATAAAAAATAAATAAAAAGGGGGAAAGGAGAGGGAGAGGGAGAGAGACCTTGAGGTTCTTAAAGAGTAGTACCCTCTCTAACTGGTTCGGGGCTTTGGTCTGCTCCCCACTACTTAGCTCCAGTTTGTTGAGGAGACATGGAGAAATCTGTGAAAGACAGGCAAATGCATGATTTAAAAAGTGAAATAAACTCAGACACACGCCAACAGGGCACAGGGCAGGAATGGGGATGGATGGCAGGGAAGAGAGGAAGGTCAGGTGCATGCACCAAATAGCCAAGGGTCATCTCCATGGTTAACCTCTTAAGGTTGTAAGCAGAATCCTCATGAGAGGACTGTCAGCTTCAGTTCAAGATAGAAAGAGGCCCTTCTTCTGGCCACCCTTCATCTTCTAGCAGTTTGATAACCCTTTGATATGGAGTCAGGCTTGATTTATCTCTTTAACAGAGAGTAGCACAAGCGTGAGCCCACTTGAATCCAGCATTAGGGCAGAATTTGGGGCACAGCCTCTTTAAGCATCCTACCTGTTGAAAAGGCTGAGTCCTGATGAGGGGATGGCAGGACTTTCATCTTTGTCAACATACGTTTTCAGCCTAGCCTGATGGGCCTCACCAATTCAAGTGGTATATCAACAAAGATAGGCCAGAAAGGAAAGGTTGGGGAAGGCCAAGGTATCTGGGACAGAATAAATTTCTCACTAAAGGAGTGAGAGCTTTTTCTAGATTCCAAGCAGACCTGTTAGGCAAAAACATGTCTTTGCTAAGCAAGGGTATTTGGTAGTGCTGAAGTTGGGAAATTAAGGTCTGGATGAGGGACAACAGAGCAGTTCTCAGATCATACCTTCTTCATGTTCGTCCCCACATAGTTCTTGGGTTCTTCTTTAAACTGGGGTAACCTATAAGGTAGAGAATCCCATGGACTATCATTACAGATAATGACAAATGTCCCCCTCCATGCCAGCCATAGTCCAATGATGTTCTGGGCCAGAGCATACTCTGTCACTTAGGAAAAGCTAGGAAGAGAGGCAGGGTAATTTAACCCTTTTTAGAGCTTCATCAAAGAGCCACAGGAATTGGGGGACATATGACGTGTACAAAAGAAGGTAATCATCAGGGCAAGATGACTAAAAGCCCTTGGAGTGTCGAGATTCTTTTCATCTTTAAACTGACTCCTTTCTGCTTGAAAGCCAAAAGATGGGGAGAGGCAGTCTATCAAAACCCCAGGAGACTGGGCATAGGGCAAGAAGTAAAAAGCAGGTTGAAATTTTGAAACCAGTAAATTTGAGGACTAAGAAACTCTTTACAGCAGGGTCTAAGGGCAGTCTAGTCTGTAGATAATAAGGATTTTTATCTATAGATCTGAGAGCACAAAGAAATCCCAGGGGGAGGTTTTAAAGCATTCGTCTCAGCTCTTCTCAAAGCAAGTCTATTGAAAGGAGGCATACGAAACAGACAGTTAGGCCTAGTATGAAAAGGCAGGGCTGGCTAGTTAGCTCTGTTGGTTAGAGAGTGGTGCTGATAACACCAAGGTCCAGGACTTGATGCCTATACCAGCCAGCTGGCAAAAAAAAGAAAAAAAAAAAAAAAAAAAAGGCCGCC
>NW_007726636.1:146659-173451 GCF_000696425.1 Galeopterus variegatus | reverse complement strand
TGGAAAAAAAAAAAAAAAAAAAAAAAAAAAAAAGGCTGCCTAGGTGCTAGGCTGAGGGCCTTACCTAGGGTAACCAACCATCTTGGTTTGCCTGGGACTGAGGGGTTTGCTGGGATGTGGAACTTGCACTGCTAAAGTCAGGACAATCCCCAGAAAACCATAATTATTGGTCACCCTAGCCTTTGGCCCCTCCCACATAAATCAGGCTGAGCTCTGGGTGCTCAGCAACATGTTCCAGGCTCCCTTGAGTTTGACTTCCTCTCTGGCTTCCCTTCCCAGCTGCCACCTGCACAGAAATAGGCACAAGTTTGGGAAGCAGAATGAGGTCTTTCAGGCCTAGATAAAATAATCCTCTGCCTTCCTCTGAGGCCAAACCAGCTCCCCCATCCTTCTCCCTTGCTTGGTAACCCTGGGCCCAGAGAACTACCCCCATCCATAATCCCAGTGGTCTCTGATGTGGCTGTGGGGTTGGCCAGGTCCCTGAAGTGGCTGTGTGAAAGCAGGCAGACTCAAGAGGCCTGGGCAGCCGGGCTGAAGCAAACAGCAGCAGGTTTACCTTGTGAAGAGCAGCTGCACCATGTCTACGAGAGTGTGCTCTGCGGATTTTCTCAATAACTCTGAACAGGCAAAAACAAATAACACAGGTGTCATTACTTGCTGTGCTATTATCAGGAGGCTTCTCCAAGCAGACTCCCCTCCAAACCTTGTTTACCAAGGATTATGCGAAACTTATTAAAACCAGCTCCAGCTCAGCCTGGCACACATAACTTCACTGGCCCACTAGGTGGCACAACTGAGTCAGGAAAATGGGAGAGCAATTGTAGTTTCTTGAGTTGCAGAGAGGCAGGCTAGTGTCAATCCTAGAAACCCCAAGGGAGAGAGATTTGGTGCCTGGGATAAGTTGGTCCAGAATCCATCTCAACTCCTGCCCTGGCATGATGGGCTGAGATCTCTATTCTTGCTTTATAACAAATAGTCAAGTACAGAGACTTCTAGACCCCTATAGCTCCACAAGGTAGATGATGGAGAAGTCTTGAGTTTTCCATCTCTCTGGGGTTCAGAGACAGTATCCTGTGTTCATACTCAGACACTGGCCCCAACAATGGCAAAGGGGACAATATTCAAGTACCTACCACTGAGTCTCATTTCAAAGCAGATCCGGAAGCAAGACTGCATAATTTCACACACAGATTCATTGGTTAGGTGGGCACCCACTGGCGTTAGCAACAAAGTCCGTAGAACCTATCAGAAAGAAAGAATATACTATGACAGAAAAGTCAGGCTGGGTAAAGAGAGGTTTACCTGAGGGGAGAAAAGCTGCCTAGTGTTCCTCCAGTCTCCTAGGGAAGAACCCAGGGGTGAGAATGAGAGGTTAGCAAAAATGCTGACCTCACTTGTTCAGTAGGGGAGTCTCCCAGAAGCTTATCTTGGGAGTCTTCACTCTGCATGATCCTGACATAGTGCACAACTCATTCCAGCCCTAGCCTAGGAGCCCAACAGATGGATGGCACAGATACAGTTTGCCAGAGGTACAAGTGTATTAAGGGCTTCCGGTATTTTATATCAATTCATTTAAAGCTTGTAATTATTTTCCTTAGAAAAGCTTTTACTTTGGGTACCCGAGCTGCTTGTTTGGAAACAAAGTAGTTCCTTAAGCCCCAGTGGAGTCAAAACATAGCTTCATACTGCTGGCGGTCTCGGGTAAGTAGAGCTGGAGGCACCAGCCCCTGGCCATTAGCCTAATTGCTCTTCCCATCCCTCTTACCTGAAGGATTTTCATCAGGACAACCTCATCGCTGGCAGGATCTGTGCCCACAAAACGGGCGTGGGTGACAGCATCTGCCATGTTCTCCATGCCCTCTGCTGTGCCCTCATGAGTAGGATCTGCTCCAGGAAAAAGGAAAGATTAAATGATGTGGAGAGGATAGAGAGAAAAGGCAAGACAGACTGTCTAGGGACTGCTTTTAGAGACTGGTTTTCTCTGCTCCAGTTCCCTAACCTGTGGCTCCTTGAGCTACCTAAGAATTTTTGCCCACAACTGGCTTTAACAAGCTCCTCAGCACAAATTCCACTTGGTGAAACAGTAATTCTCAAACTTAAGCATGTTATCGAAATCAACTGGAGAACTTGTTAAAAATAAAGATTGCTGGGCCCACTCCCAGAGTTTTTGATTTTATAGGTCTAGAGTAGGGGCTGATAATCTGTATTTCTAACATGATCTCAGGTGAAGTTAACACTGCTGGTCGGGGGACCACACTTTGGGACTCCCTGTTGTAAAGCTACTCATTTCATAGAGGAAGGGCCTGGAGATATGAGTATTTGACGCAGAGCAAGCGCCAAGTAGGGCTACAGCTTTGAATGCCAGGGTTGCAGCCTTTCTCTTTTCATCATTCAACACAGCTTCTCTCTCAGGTTGCTTTTGGAGTTTTGTGTTCAGGCAAAACTGAGGTAGGGTAGCAGCGGGAGGAAATGGAGAATCACTGCTGCCAGTACTCCTATCCAGATGCCACATTACAGCAGATCAGAGACCTCTGGTTTCATTCTTATTTAAAACAATATGACGCTGAGCAAGAATCCGGTTACCAGCTTAACTAAACAGGCATTAAGAGAAAAAAAGAGACAAACTAAACAGGACTGGAGCTTGGCTAGTTGGGGAGTGGGGGGAGGGAGGATTTCAGCTGAGAATAAGAAGGGAGAAGATAGAGGGTGGACAACCAGCACTATGCTGGAAGCAAACACAAATGCTGCCAAGGGGGCAGCTCTGCTCCCATTCATGTGTTAAACACCCACAAGGAATAGCCAAAGAAGTTGCCTCCATCAAGGCCTACAAGGGTCCTGCAGAAGTGCCTGGATTGCGGGCTTCTGCCCCAGGTCTGCTCTGAGGGATACTTTGCACTGCTGTTCAGTTCTGAAAGGGAAGAATAAGTAGGGGGGAAAGCGAAGCATATGATAAAGCTTTGTGAGTGACAGAGAAAGTTGCTCTAGAGGTGGCATGGTGTAATGAAGGAACATCTCCTAGTTTTAAATGGTAGGGGTTAGAAGACATTCTTGCCATTTTCTCTTTCTTGGTGCTTGAAATTAATGGAGTTCCTGAGCTTAAAGCTCAGTGGTTGGCTGGGAAACCTGAGCATTTCTCTTGCAACAATGAGCCAGAAGACTTTCATTAATTGTGAGTGGTTTTCATCTTTCTCTTCTGTCCTCATTAGTCTCTAACACCTCATCAAAGACTCCCTTTGTCCTACTTATGTATCCCTCTACTCAGCACTAGAAGTGGCTACTTAGAGGTCATGCAAAAGGGAGCCAGTTTCATTATAGTACAATGGAGTGACCCAGCTCCTCTTCCTATCACCCCAACTCTACATTTCTCCCAATCAGCACAGAAAATCCCCTACTCTCAAGGCCCTTGACCAAGTCTTCTCTCATAGCCCTGCCTGACAGCCCTTATTCAGGCCTCCAGGGCCCACACAAGAAACCTAGGTCCTTCTCAGTGTTGTGTGGCTTTTCAGAGCTCAGGGAACGTCAGCCTTGCTCTCCCATCTCACAAGGTCTATTTCTTCCCCTCTTTCAGTAATCTCTCTTCTTAAAGTGATTTAAGCTCTACTGATCTCTTTGTAGTTCTTATCCCTTGAGCCTGAATGAAGTAGGAAAGTTAATTTTCTAAAAAGGCAGGTAAGAGCAACAGGTCTTTAGAAACATAGTCAGGGCCTGCCAGCAAGCTAGGCAATCAATGGCACAAATCCTGGTCTGGCAGCTGTGTGGGTCCAAACAAAAGGCCAGTCCTTGGAGTAGGAACTAAAATAATCCCAGAAGTCTTATGTCACAGGATTGAGAGGTGGGGGGTGGTTTCTTCTAGAAGGGCAGCCTAAACAAAGGATTGTTTGGCTCGGGCTCACTTATCAGACCTTGTCTTCCCCCAAACCCCTTTCTTAAAATGTCCTCTTTTCTGGTCACTCTGGATCCAACTGAGGGAAATTTGCCAATCTCATCTCCTTTGCTTTCTGGCTTTCATATACTCCTTCCTGCTCCTTTTTTTATGCCCCCCTGCAATCACCACCTCCAGCATTCTCCTTTCCCACCACAGGAAACTCCAGAGACCAGCTGGCCTGAGGTCTCCAATGACCAGCCTGTCTGCCAAGTCCAAGAAGGAGGGGAGAATAACACCAACAAAAGAGCAGAGGGAAAAGGCACAGAGGGGCAGCTGCTACAGGCTGTGAAGAGACGACCTGCAGGTGGTGCTCAGGGCAAGGCTGGATGTGGCTTTGCCTGGTTTTGTTTAGGAAAATTATGAAGCTAGGACTAGGGTGTCTGGAGAAGCTAATGCACCTATTCAGAACCTAACTGGCACCCAGAATTCCTGCGCAGGATCCTGAATGCTTCAGTTAAGCAAATCCAACTTTCTAGAAAAGCTAACGGGTCTTGCCTTGAAGGCTATTTTCTTTTCTGGCTAGCTACAGCCTGAGCCTCATCTTTTCTTGTCTCCCTACTTAGAAACAAAGACAGCTGTCTGTTTTTTGTGTTCCTCATCCTTGCACATGGGCTGGCAATAGGAGAAAAGGAATTCAGGATCCTGAGTGATAAGACCAACTAAAAAAAGAATCCAAAAAAAGATACCATAAATAAATTTGGAGACAAACTATACACTGAAATATTCAGCTGAGATTGGAAGCAAATATTTGTAATACTATGGTAGACAATGGGTTAATATCCCTACTATACAAGGATCTACAAATTGATAGGAAAAGCAAAATCAACTCAATAAAAAATAGGCAAAGGAAAGGAAATTCAAATGTTCAACTTCGAGGAAATAAAAACCATAAAATACCATTTTTTTTGCTTTTGATTTTGTTTTTTGGCGGCTAGCCGGTATGGGGATCTGAACCCTTGATCTTGGTTTTTTAACACTGTGCTCTAACCAACTGAGCCAACTGGCCAGCCCAAAATACCAGTTTTTACTCACCAATTTTTACCCACCAAATTGTCAATTAAGAAAACTGATAATATTCAATGTTGATGACAGGGTGGGACAATGGAAACTCTCAAACACTGTTGGTGGAAGTGTGAATGCTGTAATCTTTTGGGAAAGCAACCAGATATTACCTATGAAAATGTAATTTGCACATGGCCTTTAATCCAGATTACAAGTTCCGAAGTCTTTCACACAAGAGTAGAATTAGTAAATAAAGACATATGAATAAGGATCCTTATTTCATCATTATTTAATAAGAGAATGTTAGAATGAATTGTGTTATACCTACACTATACTATGGAAATTATATAGCTACTAAAAAGAAAAAAATCATACCAGGGGCTGAGGGGAGAGGGATATGAGGAATTATTGCTTAATGTTTAGAGTTTCTGTGTGTAGTGATTAAAAAAAAAATTTGTTTTTTGTATGGAAATTATATAGCTACTAAAAAGAAAAAAATCATACCAGGGGCTGAGGGGAGAGGGATCTGAGGAATTATTGCTTAATGTTTAGAGTTTCTGTGTGTAGTGATTAAAAAAAAAATTTGTTTTTTGTTTGTTTGTTTGTTTGTTTTGGTGGCTGGCGAGTACAAGGATTGAATCCTGGACCTTGGTGTTTTCAGCACCACACTCTAACCAACTGAGCTAACCAAGAAGCCCATAAAAAAATTTTTGAAAACAGATAATGGTGACAGTTGCACAACATTGTGCATGTAATTAATGCCACTGAACTGTACACTTAAAATTGATTAAAAGGCAAATTTTATAAAAAGAATAAATCAGATGGATAAGTGAAAAAACTGTAGCACATAATCCTATTTTAATTTTTTAAAAAAGAGGTGGTACTTTATTTATATACATGCAGAAAAAAATATAGAAAGATTTAAACCAGGCTGTCAACACTATTTACCTAAGGAAGGAGTGGGAGCATTGAGAAAGACAGAGGTAAGACAACTTTTCTTTTAGACACCTCTTTAATGCATGCTTATTGTAAGAAGACAATATATTTAAAAAAACAACTTTAAAAATAAACCAAACCAAATCTCCAAGGGCATCATATCATTAACTCCCTCCAAAGCATAGTTAGAGAAGCCAGAGTCCCAGGCTGGCCCGTGGCTCACTCGGGAGAGTGCGGTGCTGATAACACCAAGGCCCCAGGTTCGGATCCCACATAGGGATGGCCGGTTCACTCACCGGCTGAGCGTGGTGATGACAACACCAAGTCAAGGGTTGAGATCCCCTTACCTGTCATCTTTTTTTTAAAAAAAAAAAAAAAAAAAAAAAAAGAGAGAAGCCAGAGTCCCAGGGAAACCTCCACTCCCCTTCCCTCCCTACCCAGTACAACCTGAGTCAATTAGCATGATGAGTAGCCAATAACAATCCTACTTCTCTTCTGCAAAGAAAGAGATGGCTGGGGAAAATTTCCCAGTATCACCAGCTCATTGCTTAAGGCCTGAGCACTCAGGAGAGGCGGGAAATAAAGTGCTATGGTCATCTAGTAAAGCCTAACCTCTTACCTATGAGTGCATAGGACAAGAACTTGTTGACAGAGGTGAGAGCCAGTCCAGTGATAGGACCAGTGGTATCTTCAGAGCGAATCACTTCCAGAAATGGACGAAGGAATACATTGGGCTCAATCTCTGAGAGTTCTGCAAGGAAAAAAAAACAGAAATGAAGATACTATCTGACAAAAAGCTAAACCCTGATCCTCCCTCTGGATTATCTTGAATCAAACAAATCCAGACACTGTACCATTTTATCTGTAAAATTTTCAGAATGTAGCTCTAAAGATTAGGAATATTTTAAAGAGCACAATATCATTATGCTTAAAAGGTTAACAACAAAATGGTTAAAATGGTAAAATTTAAATTATGTGTATTTTATCACAATTTAAAAAAATTAGTAATTCTTTAATATCAAATATTACAAGTCAATCGTTCATGTCCATTTCACCATCCTTCCCAGTGATACATAGGCAAACCTCATCTTGGGTATGGCCAACATGGCCAAAGAGCTCCCAGGGTAGGCTCCTGTCTTCATGTCCTTTGCTTTTATAGTCAAGGTCACTTCTCCTAGAGAAAGAGTGTAGCACATCCCAGGAGGGTAAGGGGAAAGAAACCCTGAGGTTTATAGTGCCTTGCTGAAAAACAAGCCTAAAGAGAATAAAACGCTGAGCAGTCCCTTAGTCATGAAGGCAGTCTGTAATCTTAGAAGGTCCTAACCACTCTCCAGCCTCCTTCCTGCCTAGAGTAAGCAGAGCACTAACTGCCCTGAGATGAAGGGTCAATTAATAATCTTTATTTTACAGATGCGAAAAATAAGGCTCAGATAAGATACATGATTGGCTCCAAATCACACAACTAATAAGTAGAACAGGGATTTGAACCCAGTCTAAATGGTTCTAAAACTTGTGAAACCACTACATCTACTCTACCTGATTACCAGCACATACTCCAGAATTTAGAAGATTTCATTCCAGGTCAAACAAACCATATTACATTGAACATGCCCCCTACCCTACTCTGCCCAGGGTTTGTTTTATAGATTCTGCAGCGCTTTCATCTTCCAGAGACCAGCTCCCTAAATAGGCCTGAAACATTTAGGGATGTGATCTTGGCTGCCCCACCTTTAGAGACAAATGGAAGCTGGGTTTCCTAAGCGCCTTCATTTTTATGCAAATGCAGGGAGCTTCCAACTCAATCCCTACTACCCCCCTCTCTGGGTAAACATTCCCTGGGCTGGCTGCTCCTCAGATTAATGCTTTAATTAATTGGCAGATTGGGTAGCATTTTCCAAGCTTGTCTGTACAGTGATCACATCAGCTGTATAAAACCTGCTTCTCATCCCCCCCCATTACCCCCACCCAGAGAGGAACAATTTGCAGGAGAAAACTTTTTTTAAAAAGTGTGTGTGTGGTATGTAAGTGAGAGAGATGGTGAAGGGTTGAGATGTAAAGAATATAAATATTTGGAAAAAACTGTAATATATAACATACTTTTTAAAAAGCACATTAAAAGGGGCCGGCCCGGTGGCACACTGGATAGTGCGCCGCTTGGGAAGCGCGGCGGCGCTCCCGCCCGAGGGTTCGGATCCCACATACAGACAGGTCCCCGCTCACTGGCTGAGTGAGGCGCGGGAGCAACACCGAGGGTTGCGATCCCGTTGCTGGTCCCGGTCCGGTGCGGACGCGACACTGAGGGTTGCGATCCGTTGCCGGACACGGAAAAAGACAAAAAAAAAAGCACATTAAAAAATTTAAACTCATCTGTTCCTGTTACTTTAAAAACACAAATGTATTATGTACAATTCGGTCTGACATTAAAAAAAAAATGGGGCTGGCCAGTTAGCTCACTTGGTTAGAGCACAGTGTTGATAACACCAAGGTTAAGGGTTTGGGTCCCCATCACTGGCCAGCCACCAAAACAAACAAAATGGTCATGCTTGATATATTTGATGTGTAAAAGTGTAGATGTAAAAAAAAATCTTTAACTGAGAGAACAGGGAACAGATTTTTTTGTGTTTTCATCCAGTTGCTACAAATATACTTGCTTCATGTCTTCCTTTCTGGTGAAAGACTAAGGCAGTTTTACGGCTGAAGTTCACACTTCCAAGGCCATGTGTATTCTGCCTTTTTGGTTGTTTAATTGTTAATTTGGTAAAACCAACTTTTTAAAACGACTGATTCATAAATTTCTATGAATTTTAACACGTACAGTTTTGTGTAACTACCACCACAAACAGAATACAGAACAATTTCATCACCCCAGAAAACTCCCTCCGCCCTCTCTTTGCAGTCTCACCCTCCCCCGACCAATAACCCCTTGTCAACCACTGATCTGTTCTCCATTATCATAGTTTTATCAAGAAGGTCATATAAATGAAATCATACAGTATGTAACCTTTTGAGACTGGCTTTTTTTCACTCAACGTGATGCCTTTGAGATTTGTTCAAGTGGTTGGTTGCATATATCAATAGTTTGTTCCTTTTTATTGCTGAGTAGTTTTCACTGCATGTATGTACCACAGTTTCTTTATCCATTCACTGGCTGAAGGACATTTGGGTTTTCCAGTTTGGGAAGATTATAAATAGAGCTGCTATGAACATTTCTGTACAGGTTTTTGTGTGAACGTACGTTTTCATTTCTCTAGGGTGAGTACCCAGGAGTGGTATTTCTGGGTCAAAGAGTAAGTATGTATTTAGCTTTATAAGAAACTGCCAAACTTTTTCCACAGTCACTATGCCACTTTGCATTCCCACCAGCAATGACAATTCTAGTTTCTCCAAATCCTCTCCAGTACTTGGTATTTTCAGTGTTTTTATTTAAGCCATTTGAGTAGTGGTATTTCTATGTGGTTTAAATTTGCATTCCCTAGGGCTGGCTGGTTAGTTCAGTTGGTTAGAGTGCAGTGTTCTTACACCAAGGTCAAGGGTTCAGATCCCAGTCTACACACTGGGAAAGAGACTGCCTCTTCAGCAAATGGTGCTGAGAAAACTGGATATCCATATGCCAGAGAATGAAACTAGATCCATACTTCTCACCATATACCAAAATCAACTCAAAATGGATTAAAGAATTAAATATACACCCTGAAACAATAAAACTCCTTAAAGAAAATGTAGGGGAAACACTCCAGGAAGTAGGATTGGGCACAGTCTTCATGAATACCACCCCAAAAGCATGGGCAACCAAAGGAAAAATAAACAAATGGGATTATATCAAACTAAAAAGCTTCTGCATAGCAAAAGAAACAATTAACAGAGTTAAATGACAACCAACAGAGTGGGAGAATATATTTGCAAAATATACATATGACAAAGGATTAATATCCAGAATATACAAGGAATTGAAACAACTTTACAGTAAAAAAACAAGTAACCCAATTAAAAAATGGGCAAAGGAGCTGAATAGGCATTTCTCAAAGGAAGATATACGAATGGCCAACAGACACATGAAAAAATGCTCAACCTCACTCAGCATCCGGGAAATCAAAACCACACTGAGATACCATCATCTCTCTCCAGTTAGGATAGCTAACATCCAAAAGACCGAGAATGATAAGTGCTGGAGAGGTTGCAGAGAAAAAGGAACCCTCCTACACTGTTGGTGGGACTGCAAAATGGTGCAGCCTTTATGGAAAATGGTTTGGAGGGTCCTCAAACAATTAGATCTACCATATGACCCAGCTATTCTACTGCTGGGAATATACCTAGAGGAATGGAAATCATCATGTGGAAGGGATACCTGTACTCCCATGTTTATTGCAGCACTATTTAAAATAGCCAAGAGTTGGAACCAGCCCAAATGTCCATCATCAGATGAGTGGATAAGGAAATTGTGGTATATCTACACAATGGAATACTACTCTGCTATAAAAAAGAATGAAATACTACCATTCACAGCAACATGTATGTACTTAGAAAAAATTATATTAAGTAAAATAACTCAGGCACAGAAAGAGAAATATCACATGTTCTCACTTATTTGTGGACTAGAAATAAATAAATACACAAACAAATGGGAGGGGCAGGGAAGAAGACACAACAATCACAATTCCTTGAACTTGTTAAGACAAGCAAACAGATATGATGTTGATGGAGGGGGGAGAGGGAAGGGGGAATGAGGATTCAGTAAAGGGACATGAAAATCAACTACATTGTATATTGATAAAATTAAATTTAAAAAATTAAAAAATTAAAAAGAAAAACAAAAAGGGTTCAGATCCCCATATCAGCCAGCAAAAAAAAAAAAAAAAAAAAAAAAAATGCATTTCCCTAATGGTTATAATGAGTTGGACATCTTTTTATGTGCTTATTTGCCATCAAGTCTTTTGTCTGTTTTTAAAATTGTTTTCTTAGTCTTGAATTTAGATACTTTTTTATCTATTCAAGTCCTTTACTGGTGAAACAGTTATTTACAAATATATTCTCCCAGTCTGAAGCTTGTCTTTTCTTCCTCTTAACAGTAGCAGACATTTTTACTCTTGATGAAGTACAGTTTATCAGGTTTTTTTCTTTTATGTAATGTGCTTTTGGTGTCATGTCTAACTACTCTTTGCCTAACCCCAGCTCAAAAAGATATTCTCCTGTGTTTTGTACTAAAAGTGTTTCAGTTCTATATTTCTTATTTAGATCTATGATCCATTTTGAATTAATTTTTATGTAAGTGCAAGTTCTTGGTTGAGATTCGTTTGCATATGGATGTTCAATTTTTACAACACCATTTATTGAAATTAGTGCCTTTTTAGATGCCTAATTCTCCTTAGCACTGTACCTTAGTGGTGAAGAAGTTACAGAGGATTCTGTCTTGGGTCCCTCTTCTCTTCCAGGAAATTATCCTTGTTCCTATTCTTTGTCTCTTTCTGGGTCTTTCTGAATTTGGGTATATTTTAAATGCCATGTAATGTAACACCCATTATTTGTAAGTCGATTGAGCATAAAGTATTTTATTATAAGGCGACCATCCAGGGCTGGCTGGTTAGCTCAGTTGGTTAGAACTCAGTGTTATAAAACCAAGGTCAAGGGTTTGGATCCCCGTACTGGCCAGGCGCCAAAAGAAAAAAAGTGACCATCCATCACAAGGAGGCATGTGGCTGTAAAAAACATTCACTTTGCACTCTTGGCTGGAATGCATCTTTACCAGAATAATGCTGCTTTTGTAATAAGTGTGCAGTTGGGATAAAACAAGAGACAGACAGACAGACATTGTTGGGGAACAGGTGTTGGCTAGGCCCACTTTCTATCCCATGTTTTGTGAAGTTGTTTTCTAATCCTTTCAGGATTGCTCCTCCAGATTCTGCTGTCTTAAAGATTCTCTGGGCACCTTTCAGAGCAAATTAGGTGTGACTTTTTAGAATACTGCTATTCCCATAAATTTTATTTGTTCACTCTCCAGCTCACAGACATGTCTTTAGAGGCAGCAATAGCAAGTGGTTAGAGCACTTGTTCTGGCCCCATCTGTTACATTTTTGATGCCTTTGTTTTCCCCATCAGCAAAATGGGAAATGTTTCTTATAATAAAGTTCTTGAGTCCATTAACATAAGGGTGGCTGAAGCAGAATAAGATTCCTTCAGTCTTGGTGTCACTACGAATTTATGATATGCTGCTGGAGTAACCATTGCCAGCTGTTGAAGAAAGGTGAAAAAGTAGTATTCTGTACACTTAAAGAACAGGGAGAGATTGCTTAGCAGTCCTGTAATTGATACTGTTTGGGGATTCTCTGATTCTTCTCTAGCAGCCTTGGCTATTGACCCTTTAGGCTTTTTCGTCATCTGTAGACTTTGCTAATGTCAGTTCAGAATTTAGTTCTTTTTTATTCCTCTTTTTTCCCTTTAGGGCCCCTAGAGAAGACCTGACAGGGTAGTAACTGATAATAAACCTGTAATTGTCTTGTATTCTTGCTGCTGTTGAACAACGAAAGTTTTTACTAAACTGCAAAAGGAATTTGGATTGAAAAAACTGCTCCAAGCATAATGGCTGCATAAAGCTGGGGTGAATTATTCTGCTGTAAAGTATAGCAACAGAAGTTTTTAATTTCTCCCAGGCTTTCAAATTGCCTGCTTAAGTTTGAGTTTGGTTTTGTATAGTACATGCAGAAAACAGCAAGGCAGAGTGAAGGGCCACAGCAGCTCTGGTTTGCCTGTATGTTACAACCTAATTGCTTTCCTTTCAATATGTGCCAGTTTCCTCTAGAAGGAAGAGAACTAGTGTTTAGAGTTGATACACATCAAACTTGTACTCTCAGTAAGACAGATGGATCAGTTTGTCCTTGGGCCTCTGTGTTGTGTTTGAGGCCAGTCCCTGTGGGCCTCATTTAGCCCTGCCGGTCTTGTTAAAGGGACTCACTCTCCCTCTCGGATTAGGAAAGAACCTGGGCAAACCTGATGCTTAATTTGTGTGGCAGTACTACAATCAATAACTAACAGTGTTTAGTCACTGCTTAGGAGAAGGAAAGGTATAGAACAAACTTCAATTCTAGGATAGTTGAGTTAAAAATTTTTATTTGCCATCCAAGTCATGCAGTTAATGTACCTAGTAGTAAACCTGTAGCAATAGTATGGTATAATATTTAAGAGTATAATGCAGTGTTTAAGAGCATCGGCTTTGTAGTCAGACCAGACATGGGTTCAAATTCTATCTTCCACTTACCGTATGACCTTTCGGTAAGTCACTTAACCTTGTAGACCCTTGGTTTCCTTATCTGTAAAATGGACACAGTAAGAGTATTTCTCCACGTTATTGGGAAGATAATATAATTTATGTTTAATAATTTGTAGCTGTTTCTGATGTCTCCAGCAAATTAAGGTAGTTGTCCTGGGCAATGGAATGGGATTCTTGTAAGGGTGGTAGATAGCAGCTCCTAGCAGCAAGATAACCTGGCTATTTAGCTGGAATGCCCAAGGTGGGAAGCTCATTCCTCTTCCAATCAGGATTTATGCATCATATTGGACTAAGCCATACAATGAATTATTTTCCCATGTGTATGTTTCCTTTAAGTGTATATCTTATCTTTTGAAAATGGAGACTAAATCTGACCACAGGTGTACCAGGATGGCCTCACTCAATGAGGAGATGGTAAGAATGAGGATTTCAGGAGCAGAGATTTACTGAAAGCAGCCTATTATTGGCTCCACATGCTGTCAAGGATTTCAACCCTGAAAAATATGTCCTTCTCCTATCCTCTCCCTAAGGAGAGGTTGAGCTGCTTTAGGGACAGCGAGGTGGCCAAGGTCCTGACAAGGTGTTTGAGCCAGAGAGCACATATAGATCCCCCAAACCCTTTTCTTTCTTAGTCATCTTGAACCTTTTTGTGCCAGATATCTAGGGAGGAGGAATTCTTATGTCATCTCTGGCTTAGGTTGAGGTCTCATGAACATGACCTTCTACAAATTACTTATCAATTACAGTTTAAGGGAAAATATAAAATTATGATTTCTAATCCCCGGGTGTTTTCAGACTTTAACCCCAAGGTGTGTAAGTTCAGAAATTGCTCATGTTTAATCAGAAAGGAGTTTTAAGGAATCTAGTTAAATTACTACTACCTCCACCACCACCACTTCCCCAGGAATTCCCAGTGGGTGAGGAACCTGTATCCAGAGAAGTGAAGTATTTTTGCCCAAGATCACATAGTTAGCAAACCAGGACTGGGCCTAGTGCATTTTTTTATTTCATTTTTCCTGTTGTATAGGGCAGGGCTGCAAAGGCCTGTCTGGGTTTGACCCTTATGCCCAGGCTCGAATCAGTTCCTGAAACCAAGACTAAATCTCTACCTGGGCATTCACAGGGCTGGCAAACTTTGAAGCTGGTAAATAAAGGTATGGGGGGGTGGGGGTGGGGAGGGACAGATATTCCAGAGGCTCTGGCTTTGCCAGTTTTGTTTTGCTCATCCTTTGGACTTTTGATTTCCATTAGTGACCAAAAGGAACACAGCTCATGACAAATGTTTGAGGTAATGGATATATAAAGCACCCTGATAGGATCATTGCACACAATATGAATGTACCCAGATATATTGTACTCCATAAATATATACCATTATCAGGGGTCAATTAAGAAAAATAAATTAAGGAAAAAAGAGAGAGGAATAGAGAATAAAACAGTGATTACCAGAGACAGGGACAGGTAGAGGGGAGGAGTGGCCAGGGAAATTTTGGTAGACTGGTACAGTTAGATAGGAAGAATAAGTTTTGGTGCCCTAGGGTGACAATAGCCAATAATATTGTATATTTCAAGATAGCCAGAAAAGAGGATCTTGAATGTTATAACCACAAAGAAATGATAAATGTGTAGGTGACAGATAAGCTAACTACTCTGATTAGATCATATACAATATATGCATGTACCCCACAAACATGTACAATGAAATAAAAAAAACTCCTTTTTCCAAACTATTCTCCAATTGAGCTCCACATGACTCTGAGTCTAGGCCTCAATCCCTACATTTTAAAAAATAGTCAAGCACATCATTCTGTTCTATTAATCACAAAGTAAAATGCTAGTTTCACTTCCAATACCAGGTCCATTCCTTTGTGTCTCAAAGAGGGATCCAATTCTACGCTAATGAACTAGGTTAATTATTTAAACCACTCCTCTATTGGAACTGGACACTATACAAAACAACTTACAAGAAAGTTACAGCTGTATCCTCAGCACACATATACATGCCCATATATGTTTTCTTTTTTTTTTTTTTTTTTTGTCTTTTTGTGTCTTTTTCTGTGTCCGGCAACGGATCGCAACCCTCAGTGTTGCCCCCGTACCGGACCGGGGACCGGCAACGGGATTGCAACCCTCGGCGTCGCCCCCACGCCTCGCTCAGCCAGTGAGCGGGAACCGGTCTGTATGCGGGATCCAAACCCTCAGGCGGGAGTGCCGCCGCGCTTCCCAAGCCGCGCACTTATCCAGTGCGCCACCGGGCCGGCCCGTGTACACCATTTTTAATCTTTGACTTTTACAAGAAATATATTCCTGGGTATGGCATAGTCAGAAGAGTAGAATATGAGGACCTAACACTTTCTCCTAAAATGGAATGTGCAGACATAGACAGAAAAGCCAAAAACCAAAAAGCTTTTGTGCTCAAATAATTTTGTCCTATGTTTCTGGATACAGAAAAGTCAAGAGGGGTAAATGAACTAGACTTCTGTTTTTATCATGCTCTGATTTATTAGTTTGTTTTACATGATCCCTCTTGTGAATAATATTCTTTCTCCATGAACATAGGCCAATATTTGCAGAATGAAGAGCTAGGATGGGGGCAGGATGGTGACCCTCTAGAAAGCAAGAAGGGAGAAGTAGAGTCTGAGGGCAAAAGGGTCGAGACAGGCATTTCTGAAGCCAAATGATGTTGAAATAATATACTGCAGGCCTTTTTCCTTGTCAGCGTAATCCAATTGAGAATGCCCAACTGCCCCTGATAAGAGTCACTCAGGAGTGAAGAGCTTCGCTACCAGGGAAAGCAGCTTATGTGTGCATTTTGGCTCAGGAATGTGCCAGTCCAGTGCTGGCCAAATGAGAAAAGGCTGCTGTGGGCTGGAGAACACAGCCTCTTGGGAGGATGGTGGTTGCTCCCCTGTAGGCTAGGAGAGTGTTCTCTTTTGTCCAAGGGTGGTGCTTGAGGCCACATGTTGAGGCCTTGGACATAGTTACCAGTGAGGGTGGCAGCTCTGACATGAAAAGAGAAAAAGTGTCAGGATTCATTTCCCCTTTAAATAGGTCACCTCATCATTTGAGAAGACACGAGACTTGAGAGACATCTGCAGATTCTTAGACTGACATTGGACCAAATTGAGACTTCTCTGTTTTAATGTTGTAATATAGGGAGTTGAGCTCCCTGCCTCCTGGTGTTGAGCAGAGTATAAGCAGAACACCACCAAGATATCTCCAAAGGGCTTCACTTTCCTTTGGGTTGAAGTGGCCTATAAGCTTCTCCAGAAGTAGTTTAATAATTCATGTTGTAAGTGTTGTCATTTGGCACTGACTGACCAGAAGTTGGACCTGGATTTGATTTTAGAAGGATTCCAAGTGTTCTTTCTCCAATGGGCATTGAATTTCCCCTCCTTGTACCCATTGGGTTTTTATTCCCCATCTTAGAACATGAACCAGTCACCTTCAGAGTACCCCTCTACCTAATCTGCACTCTCTGTTTACTGGACTGTTTGTGCCTTAAGGTTGACAGCCTTCCAGGGTGGGAATTTTGACTGCTTGGCTGGGGTGTCAAATGTCTTCTTGGTTGTGAAATTACTCAACCCGCTTACTATGAGCAGCGTCATGGCACTGTTCTTCTGAAGGACTCAGACAGCTCTTCTCAGTATTCTGAAAAATATCCAGACCATTGAATCTCAGTCCCCAAGCAGGCTGAACCTTTCTGTTCTAGCCTTACAGGAAGTAGTAAAGTTGAATGTCTAAGAGCACAGCTTTTGGAGTCAGATGAACCTGGATTTGATTCTCATTTCCACCACTAGCTAGTTGTATGATCTTAGCTGGTAGGTACGTCTGTTTATCTTTTCTAAGTCTTATTTTCATCTGCAAAATGGGATAATTATGAAGAGAGAAGGTATGTAAAGTGCTTAGCACATGGCATGGCACAAGGTAATAATGTTAGTTGCCGTTATTATTCTTTATTCTAAAAGGAGGATGAATATTTCAATCATTCATTTAAGAAAAAAGGAAGCCTATTCCTTTCTCTGATATTGTGTATACCATGGAGAAAGCTGAAGCCCTCAGAAAGTAAAAGAGCCATTCCAAATTGTACCATAAATAAGAGCCACCAGTTATCTTAGTATTTATCCTTAACTTGAATTCCTTTTAAGATTTAGGAGTCAAAGGTAGAGGACCTACTCTTGAATATTTTTGATATGTGCTTAAGCCTTAAGAAATAAATTGGAGGGGCCGGCCTGTGGCTCACTTGGGAGAGTGTGGTGCCAGTAACACCAAGGCCACGGGCTGGTTAGCTCACTTGGGAGAGCGTGGTGCTGACAACACCAAGTCAAGGGTGAAGATCCCCTTACCAGTCATCTTTAAAAAAAAAAAAAGAAAGAAAGAAAGAAAGAAATTGGTATACAGTACAAAGAACACTAGACTGGGACTCTAGAGCCAAAACACTAAAATAATAATAACTTAGGTGTATTTATTACAGACTTTATTCCATGCATTGTACCAAGTGTTTTACATGCATTATATGAGATAATGTATGTAAATTGCTTAATACAGTGCCCTATACATAGTATATGCTCAGTAAACCTGAGCTGCTCTTATTAATTTATTTTTAAATATTATTTAATTCTGTAACACCCATTTTGCTGGTGATAAAATAGAGACTTAGAAAAGATAAGTAACTAAAGGCACACAACTACTAAGTTTCAGGACAGGGATTTGAGTCCTACTCTAAAGCACATGATTTTACCTAGTGCCCTCAACTTCTAGTCCTGGTTTCAACACTAACTGTCTTTATAGCATTGTACAAATTACTTAACTTCCCTAAATCTCAGTTGCCACATTTGTAAATTATTTTTAGGGCCTATTTTAGCTACAATATCCTAGAATTTGGAGGATTTTTGGAAATAGTTGAAAATTATGACTAATTTTTCTAGAGTACTGTTACTCAAAGTATTATCTGCAAACCAGTACAGTCCACAAACTGTTGCTTGGTACCCCAAGAGTTGTATACAGAAATTGAGAGAAAGCATTTAGAAACTTTTATAACAAGTTGCTGGAATAATTTCATGTATGTTGATTCTAGTAGTAAAAAATTAGAGTTTATATTATGTCTTTTTAATTTTTGTTTTTTTGGTAATTTTATTATATTTTACAAACCATGGTTCTGCAACGGATTTGACACAAAGAAAAAAAAAAACAAACTGGCCCTTCACCACAGATAGATTGAGAAGCACTATTCTAGAAAACCATCTGAAATCTCACGAGGATTATGAATTGAAATTCCAGTTTGTTTTCTTTAATTACATGTTTACAAGGAGGTAACCTTTAAATTAGAAATGTCCTTACTAGTGGTACCCTGCTAGGAGCACAACCTTCTCTTTTCTTCCCCTAAGTTGCAGGAGTTGCTCTTATTAGAGCTTCTCTGATGCTCCTGATAATCGATGGTTGAACCTAGAGAGCAAAACTCCAGTTCTGCCTAGATGAAGCTCTCTTGGGAAAGTTAACTTTATGTACCATGATTCTCTCTTTTTTTTAGGAGGGGTTGGGGAGTGAGGGTGATCATGAAGGTTCCTGGTGGGCTTATTAAAAAGTCTAACCTTCAACCGAGCTGCCACAGGAGGCATCCCGGGCTCTCCTGAGCTGGGGTGGCAGGGGGCCTAGGGCCTCATCCACACCCCCTCCCTTACGAGCAACCAGCCCAGTGGTGACCACTGAGCTGCTGCAGGAGGTGCCCCAGGCTCACCCAAGCCATGGTGGCAAGGGGCTGACTGGCCTCATCCACACCCCCTCCCTTATGAGCAACCAGCCCAGCAGCGACCACTGAGCCACTGAAGGAGCTGCCCCGGTCTCTCCTGAGCCGGGGCTGTGGGGGCCAAGGGTCTCGACCATGCTCTCCCCACGCTCAACCAGCCCAGCGACGACCAGCAAGCCTCAGCAAGAAGGGTCCCATGTTCCTGAGCTGGGGTGGTGGGGGGTGAGGGCTATTGCCACACCCCCTTGACATCTGCACCCAGCCCGGCAATAACCAGCCACCGCAGGTAGCCCACGAGTCTCCCCTGTGGGAATGTGGGGGGTGCCACAGGCCTCAATCCCACCCCCCCTCCTTCCTCCTTCCATCCTATTTTCTTCCCCTTTCCCCTGTCCCTCTCCCTCCCAACTGCTCTACAACAACATCATAGAATGTAAAAAAATAATATTAATAAAATTTGTTTTAAAAAGTCTAGCCTTTCTAGTTTTCCATCAGTAAATTTCTATAAGGCTTTAACTCATAGAATGGAAGTGCAGGAAGGAATGTATCTTAGCAGTCATAGATTCCACATACCTAATTTGATAGAGAAGTTTGTGTATCATATGTCTTGCTATTGGTAGGAATGAGACTACTGATCTCTGGCCCATTGACTGAATTGTATACTGTGTGAGGGCCACATCCAGAGCCTCCAGAGAAACTTTCTCCATGGGACCTTGACCAGTCCTCTGTATAGTATCACTCCTGCCTCTGCCAAGCCTCTCAATGCCATATTTTCTTTCATCTTAAGAGGAAGATCAACAAATTGAATCCAGCAAGTCCTAGCCAGTGCAATGAGACAAGAAAAGGGAACAAAAGGCATATAAATTAGAAAGGAAAAAATAAAACTGTTCCTACTTGCAGATAACATGACTTATATATATATATAAAATCCTGAAGAATCTACAAAAAAGCTACTAAACTAGTACTTGAGTTTAGTAAGTCACAGGATACAAGGTCGACACACAAAAATCAATCTCATTTCTGTATACCAACAGTGAACATATGGAAACTGAAATTAACACACAATATCATTTACGAATACTCTGGTAAAATTAAATACTTAGGTATAAACCTAAGAAAACATATATAGAACCTGTATGCTGAAAACTACAGTATACTGATGAAAGAAATCAAGATCTGAATAAATGGGGAGACATACCATATTCATGAATTGGTAAGCACAACATAGCAAAGATGCCATTTCTCCCCAAACTGATCTATAGACCCAATGGAATTTTATTCAAAATCTCAACAAGATTTTTTGTAAATACAGACAAGTTTATCTTAAAATTCAAATGAAAAGGCAAAAGAAGTAGAACACCGAATGATACTAGAAAAGAAAAAGTTGGAGGAATTACATTACTGATTTTAAGATTTAGTTTACAGCTGTATTAATGCAGTGTGGTATTGTCAGAGAGTTAGACATATAGAACAATAACAGAAGAGAGAACCCAGAAGAGACTCACATAAATATGGCCAACTGATTTTCGGCAAAGATGCAAATAAAGGAACCTTGAGCTAAACCTCACATCTTATACAAAAAGTAACTCAAAATAGCTCACAGGTGAAAAGCAAATTCATAAACCTTTTAGAAAAAAACAGGGGGCTTCTGGTCAAGATGGTGGAATAGACAGTAATCAGTGTTACTCTCTCCCACAAATCAGCCAATTTACAACTATTAAAAAGCAATGACAGCCAAGCTGGGGCTGCTAGAGCTCAGGGGAAGAGGAGGAGAGACCTACAGAGTTCATGAAGGCAGGAGAAGCCATGATGAGAGAAAGAAAGGATCACTCTCACCATTTTGAGCCCCAGCTGCTTCAAGGCTGGAGCTGGTGAGCACACAGAGCAAGAGCTGGCAAGAGCTGCAGCTGTGCTCTTCGTATGAAGTTGCTTGAAGGCAACAGGGGAGAAGAGGGCCTTGGTGGCCCTCAGGCCAGCAAGACCACTAACAGGGTTCCTGTGGACCCACATAGGAGCAAGGAGCCACAACAACTGAAAAATGGAGCCACTCAGAGGCCAGTGAGTCATCACAAGAGACCAATGCATGGTGCGTCCCATGGGAAGTGTTTGGAGTGTGGGCAATGGGGGAGATGGGCCCACCAGGGGACATTGGGGCACAGCATGGACAGCTGATCTGCCCCCCAATGAACACAGGACCACTCAGTGGAGGCTGGTCAGGAATATAGAACTTCTGGGGGTGCAGTTTGCTGAAAAGACTCAGGTCCAGATGAGAGTTTCTGTACAACCCAGGTTTACCAGATCTCATGAGACCTGGAAGTACCTACAAAGTCAACCATTAAAACCTGAGCTGCACAAAAATCCTTCCCCAGGGAAACAGCAGCAAAGCAGCAATTTAGCTCAACCACAGGGCTCAAGTGCTGGTCCCCATAGGAAGTTCTCCCATTTTAGAAGGAAGCAAAGGACAACAAATTAGCTCCAGTGCAAAGTTTAAGTAGTGGAAATAGAGAATAATCCAACACAGAACTGAAAGAAAACACAAAATACCCACAGACCAAAGACAAAGTTTGATATTAACTAGTAAAGGTCTCACTTCACCAAAGACCACCTATGAAACCTAAAAGGACCAGACACCCCCTGGGATCCCAAGCCAGGGAGCGGGGAGGGCCAGGGGCCTTAGCCATGCCCACTAACACCCACAACCAGCCCAGTGACAACCACCAAACTACCTCAAGAAGCGCCCTGGAGCCCTGAACTGAGATGGTGGAGGGCCTTGGGCCTCAGCCACAACCCCACACCCAGCCCAGCAACAACCTCTGGGCCACCACAGGAAATGTCCCCAGCTACTGAGCCAGAGCAGTGGGGCGCTAAGGGCTTCGGCCACCGCCCCCCAACATCTGAAACCAGCCCAGCGATGACCACCAGACAAGCACTGGAAGCCCACTGGTCTCCCAAGCCAGGAGAGTGGGGAGCTGAGGGCTTCAGCCACACCCCCCTGACATCAGCATTCAGCCCAGCAATGACCAAGCCAACACTGGAAGCCCTCTGGTCTCCCCTGCAGGAATGAGGAGGGTGTCATGGGCCTCAACAACATCTCCCCTCCTCCCACCCTATTTCTTTCCCCCTTCTGCTCTCCCCCTTCCACCCAACAGTTTTGCAATGACATCTTAGAATGTAAAAACAGATGGAGCCAGCGACGGGCCCCTCCTCTCATAACCAGGCACACCATGTGGGTATCCATGTGGATAGTCCACCACAGCCACACGATAGCCATGGCTGCCTCAAAAGCAGATAGACGCCACAGCTGCCATGCAGAAGGCCTACCAGCCATTCGAGTGCGTTGGTACAGGGAGGGTCACCAGCAGAGACCAAAGAAGGGAGCGGTGTGTGTCTCTCCACAGAGCCCATTCCAGGGTGATGGAAGAAGCATCTACTCTATAATAATAGTGGGGGACCTGAACACACCTATCTCAGCACTGGGCAGATCATCTAGGCAACGAATACCTTTTCAGAAGGAGAGAAGTAATCTAGGGTTATCAGAGGAGGGAGGGAAATGGGGATAGGGAGAGATTGGATAAGGGGCATTAAGAATAAGTACAATTTGTAATAATGTATATGCTAATAATATTGATTTGATCAACATATGTCAACATTGAACCCCCAAAATATGTATAGTCAATTATGATTCAATTAAAAAAATAAATAAAAAATAAGAAAACATGGGAAAAAATTTTTGTGAACTTGGATTAGGTACAGTCAACTTATACATTACACCAAAACAAAATCCATAAAATAAATATTAATAAATTGGACTTCATCAAGAGTAAAAATGTCTGCTCTGTTAAAGATACTGTTAAGAGGAAGAAAAGATAAGCTTCAGACTGGGAGAATATATTAGTGAATAACTGTATCACCAGTAAAGGACTTGAATCCAGAATAGATAAAGAAGTCTTTAAATTCAAGACTAAGGAAACAATTTTATTTTATTTTATTAATTAATTAATTTTTTTAAAGATGACCAGTAAGGGGATCTTAACCCTTGACTTGCTGTTGTCAGCACCATGCTCTCCCAAGTGAGTTAACTGGCCATCCCTATATAGAGATCTGAACCCATGGCCTTGGTGTTATCAGCACCA
Source organism: Galeopterus variegatus (assembly GCF_000696425.1). NCBI lineage: Eukaryota > Metazoa > Chordata > Mammalia > Dermoptera > Cynocephalidae > Galeopterus > Galeopterus variegatus. Next base: position 150,451 of record NW_007726636.1, on the reverse strand, counting down.
CCACATTCTCCCAAGTAAGCCACAGGCTGGCCCCAGGAAAAAATTTTTAAAATAGAGAAAAAACTTGATGGCAAATAAGCACATAAAAAGATGTCCAACATCATTATAGCCATTAGGGAAATGCTTTTTTTTTTTTTGGCAGCTGGCTAGTGTGGGGATCTGAACCCTTGACCTCGGTGTAATAACACTGCACTCTAACTGAGCTAACCAGCCAGCCCTAGGGAATGCAAATTTAAACCATGCGGAGATACCACCACTTGAATGGCTTAGGTGAAATGATACTTACTCTTTGACCCAGAAATACCACTCCTGTGTACTCACCCTAGAGAAATGAAAACGTACGTTCACACAAAAACCTGTACAGAAATGTTCATAGCAGCTCTATTTATAATCTTCCCAAACTGGAAAACCCAAATGTCCTTCAGCCAGTGAATGGATAAAGAAACTGTGGTACATACATGCAGTGAAAACTACTCAGCAATAAAAAGGAACAAACTATTGATATATGCAACCAACCACTTGAACAAATCTCAAAGGCATCACATTGAGTGAAAAAAAGCCAGTCTCAAAAGGTTACATACTGTATGATTTCATTTATATGACCTTCTTGATAAAGCTATGATAATGGAGAACAGATCAGTGGTTGACAAGGGGTTATTGGTCGGGGGAGGGTGACACTGCAAAGAGAGGGCAGAGGGAGTTTTCTGGGGTAATAAAACTGTTCTGTATTCTGTTTGTGGTGGTAGTTACACAAAACTGTATGTGTTAAAATTCATAGAAGTCTATACAAAAAAAATCAATCTTTCTATATGATAATTAAAAGAAAAAAAGATATTGATAGAATCTTAGCCTATGAATTTCAACCTAGTTCATACCAAGAACACGATGCGGTCCAACACCAGGCCCTGTCTCCAAAGAGTAGGGTCTGAAGATATCCAGAGTAGGTTTAAGGGAATGGGCCCCTTTGAAGGTGGTATGAATTCAGAAATGCCCTTTCCTGGTGCTGCCTGGTTAGCTTAGTTGGTTAGAGCGTGGTGCTGATTACAAAGCCACCCCACCCCTCCATCCCCCCAAAAAGAAATGCCTTTCCCGTAAAGGGTTTGTAGAGCAGCTAGCCCAGCATGGAAATCCTATTTCTTCTTTCTCTGGACTCCTCTAATAAATATCAGAAAAGATTTTGAATTAGAACCCATTCTTTCAAAATTTTCAGTTGAAGCAGCCTTTTAAAAACAGATCACAAGGGGCAGGCCGGTTAGATCAGTTGTTTAGAGCGTGGTGTTATAACACCAAGGTCACGGTTTAGGATCCTCATACCAGCCAGCAGCAAAAAAAAAAAAAAAAAAAAAAAAAAAAAAGATTCCATTCCTTGCTGGCCGGTTGGAGCTTGGTTAGAGTGCAGCCTTATTACACCAAAGTCACAGGTTCGGATCCCAATACCAGCCAGCCTCCAAAACAAAAAACAAAAACAGATCACACTTCTATCAGTTTCAATTCCATTGAGCATGGTTAGATAAACTACAACTTTGATACATTAAATCATCTGGCTTTGGGAGCTCACACCCTAACATGCAGTTTCTTGCTTTATCTCTTGGTCTATGAGAATTAGTTCCCCAAGGTCTAGGTAAGACAGAGGTATTGAAAATATACAGAAAGAATCTACTAAGGCATAGTTTATCTCTCATAATATTTGATACACAATATTAACTTTACTAAGGGAAGTGCTGGCTCCCACTGCACAGAGCTTCAAGGAGAAAAGGTAGAGATAGCAAGTAAGGGTAGGGAAGGACTTTCATCAGGCACATAGCCTAACTATCTCCTCCCCCACCCCGCCAGGCAAAGAAGCATTTGGGCCACCAGAGGCCCTCCTCCTACATGAAGATGTTCATTTACCTGCTTCAAATGTGCCAGGTCACAGTATATACACTATTTTGAGCTATGTCCTGTAACAGTTTCTAATCTGGCATCCGTTAGATTAGCTCTGAATTCTGCTGGCCAAGCCTCAGCCTTTCATGGGGCTGGCACCAAGTAGGGGAGGCTAGAGTAGGGTTTCAAACACCTGTTTCTGCTTTTTAAGTGTCCAGTTCAGGCCACTGTGCTCTGGCAGCAGGGACCTTGATGATGTATCTTCTTCTCTCCTGCCAAATCCTGAACTTGAAGAGCCTAGCCCCTCAGATGAGGAAAAGATAGAGCTGGGGGGTACAGCTACATAGAAGAACTGTTTCTTTTAAAGTTAAATACACATCTACCCTATGCCCCAGCAATTTCACTCTTAGGTATTTATCCAAGAGAAAGTAAAACATATGTTCACAAACAGACTTATATAGGAATGTCTACAGCAGTAATAGCCAAAAACTGGAAACAACCCAAATGTCCTTCAATAAGAGACTGGTTAATTGAATACTACTCAGAAAAACAAAACAAAACAGAAAAAAAACTACTGATACATGCAAAACATTGTTCAATTCTAAAAACATGCTAAGCTAAAAGGAGCTAGATACAAAAAAGTACATCCTATATGACTGTATTTATATGAAATCCAAAAACAAAACTAATCTATGGTGATAGACCTCAGAAAGTGGCTTTGTGTTATGTGTGTGTGGGGGGGGGGTGACTCAAAGGGGGCATGAGGAAACTTTCTGGGGTGATAAAAATGTTCTACATCTTACAGAAGAAACATATTTGCTTCCCAACTCACCATTCTGGAAGCAGAGGCTCAACAGCCAGCTGAGCTGTCACCTCAGTGCCCCTTGGGCAACTTTTGGAAAAGAAGAGATTTTCAGGTGATAGCTTATCCTCAATGGGGCTCTGTTGTTCCCCAAAGGAGTGGCATTGAAATATCTTCAACAGCATTTACTTCCCCTTTGCTAAAAGTAGGATAAGGGTTCCAATTTAGAAGAAAGTTCACACATAACAATAGTTAGGCTCTGAGTACTCAGAACTCAGATGGTCTTCAAAAAAATTAAATTATAACCACAATAATAGACAAGCAAGTCAGAGCTCTAGTTCCAGAGCTGCCATTACTCTGTCAGGCCTTACACAAGACATGACCTTCTCTGAGCCACAGTTCCTTCCCTATAAAATGGACTAAGTGACTTCTATGGCTTCATTTCATCTCTAACACTGTATGATTTTAGGACTGTTATAAGTTCATGTGGCCTCCAGGATCAGATGGGAAAGGCAAGTCTTGCAGTTCTTCTCAACATACTTACAGAGATCTGTGCTTTAGCTTAATGAGGAACTCCAGAGGGATTTTGCATATCATGTGAAATAATTCCTCCCTCTAACACACTTACAGAGTTAGATTCAGAGAGAAAAGCAACAAATCTAAGATGTGAAAAGCTGCTAACATGGCAAACCCAACATGGCACGGGATAAAAGAAGAGTAGATATCCTCACAATCCAGAAGGAAGACTGGAGAAGAAAACAAACATGTATTAAGCGTGTCCTATGTACAAGGTATGCATTGTACTAGGTACCTTATACACATCATCTCATTTAATCCTAACAAGACTCTATACGTTTTTTGTTTTTTTTAAAAGATGACCGTTAGGGCCGGCCCGGTGGCGCACTGGATAAGTGCGCCGCTTGGGAAGCGCGGCGGCGCTCCCGCCCGAGGGTTCGGATCCCACATATGGACCGGTTCCAGCTCACTGGCTGAGCGAGGCGCGGGAGCGGCACCGAGGGTTGCGATCCCGTTGCCGGTCCCCGGTCCGGTACGGGGGCGACACTGAGGGTTGCGATCCGTTGCCGGACACAGAAAAAGACAAAAGACAAAAAATATATATATATTTT
>NW_007726636.1:87237-146395 GCF_000696425.1 Galeopterus variegatus | reverse complement strand
AAAAAAAAAAAAAAAAAAAAAAAAAAAAAAAAAAAAAAAAAAAAAGATGACCGTTAAAGGGATCTTAACCCTTGACTTGGTGTTGTCATCACCACGCTCTCCCAAGTGAGCTAACCGGCCATCCCTATATAGGGATCCAAACCCCTGGCCCTTGGTGTTATCAGCACCACACTCTCCCAAGTGAGCCACAGGCTGGCCCTATAAGGCAAGATTTTATTCTCCATTTAACAGATGAAAAAATGGCAGTTCAAAAAGATGAAGTAACTGCCCAAGACCATCCAATGGTTGAGATGGGATTTGAACCCAGGTCTAACCTACTCTAAAGTCCATGCTTTTTTCCAAACCGTTTAGCAGGAAATAAGTTGGAGATCCTAAATCCTAAAGGGGCCCTGTGACATCCTAGTATTTTCTCCTTCTTACAAAGAACTCGTTTCATATTTCTTGGGTAGCCTTTGGCACTACACAGAAGAAAGGGTTAAACTTACAGTTAAGAAGAGGAAATTCCCTGGAAAATTGAAACACATGCTGTGGCTCTGACTAAATTTCACACCCGTTCTGTTGAGCAACATCCATAGTTTGTGAGAAAAGACTACTTCCCTCTCCAGCCTCCTCCCCCAACCCTTTATGCATTCTATCACCTGCTGCCTTCCTTCAGACTAAGCTGAGGGAGAGGAAGGGAGAAAGACTATACATCTTTGCTTGGTGCATATTTAAGCCAGAGGTTAGCAAACCCAGGGCTGTAATAAGTACTATGTGAAAAAAGAAAAGGAATAATACTCTCCCATTTCTACTTGGATCAGCATAGGAGGGAGCTCTTATGACAAACCATAATGAGGGAAAGGGTTTGACTTCTGCTGGGGAGGAGAGGGGGAGGATGTTCTTCCTGGAGAGTAGGCAGACAGAATTCAGGAGAACAAGGCCAATTTACACCTGTCTCCTTGTCTGGTATTTCATACTGAAGTGAATTCTGAATTTCTGTCCATGAAAGTTATGCCCCACCCAAAAGAGCAAATGGGAAGATGGAAACATTAAAAAAAAATTTCCCTTGCTACCCCTTTCAACCAGATTCCTGCTTATAACAATGAATGCAGTTATTTGTACTGGAAGTTGACTGGATAAAAGACGCTTGTGGGAACCTAGTCTACCTTAGAGTCTTAGCAATAGATAACTGAAACAGCTGGCTCATATTAAAAACAAAGTTAGTAGTTCTTTTGTCCTAGTCATGTTATATAACCTGAATTGCAGGAATAGAGGTAAATCTACCCAATTTTAGTTAAGATAAAGGGAATTTAAAATGGGGGAAATTCTATTTCTATTACCAATTGAAAATAAAAAATATCTCAGAATAAACTTAAGAAATGGACATAAACGGAGGAAAGAAGAACCTACAACCTTTACCAAGGTCACAAAAGAAGTCTTGACTAAATGGAGAAGCCATAACATGTTCCTAGATGGGAGGCCAAATATATTATAAAGACGTAAATTTTCCCATGTTAACTTATGTTTTTGAATCAAAATACTAATGGGACTTTCAAAAAGAACCTGACTAAGTGACTCTATACTTCATGTGAAAGAATAAACAGATGAGGATAGCCAGAATATTTTTAAAAAGAACTAATGACAAAAAGTTGGCACATTATCATTTTAAAATCCCTTACAAAGGTTTAACAAATAATCCAGTATACTGTTAGCAAAAGAATACATAGGACAATATGTACTATATGATATATTAGAATATTAAATAAATAGGTTAATTATTGGGGGGGAAGTTAAATCCACATTTCATTCCGCTTGAAAAAATAAATTTTATTTGGTTAAAGGAAGATACTAATTCACTCATTAAATATTTATGAGTATCAATATTCTGCCAGTCACCAGGCTAGATAATAAAACTATGGTGGTGAACAATGGAGTGCAATCCCTGCCCTCACAGAGTTTCCTGTGCAGTGGGAGAGAGACATTAGGCAAGGAATCACACAAATCATTAACTAATGACAATTGTGACAAGTAGCATGAAGAAGTGCAAGCTGCTTAAGAGTGTTCAAGAGATAAATATAAAAACTGAAATATATAATAAGTAGAATAAAGTGATCTTGACGTGAAGAAAAAACAGTGAGTGATACTAATCAACAGAGTCTTAGCAGAAGAAAGGAAAATGTAAGCAGAACTGAAAAGGCTGAATACCAAGTGCCTTTAGAGTAAAGTACCAATGAGAAACAAGCTCTGAAATGGAGGCACTAGGTAGAGGGAGAAGCATGGAACAGAAAATAGGGAAACCAGTTGAGATGACAGAAAAAAAAAAAAAAAATGGAGGAAGGAGAACTTATTGAAGAGCCAATATGAGATCATCTCCCCAAACCAAATATGATTTTCTAGATCAAAAAGATCCTCACTAAAAACCTAGAACAATGACTAAAAAGAGATCTACATCAAGTGTTTTAGAACACTGGGGATAATTTGGATGAAATGTTCTGTAGAAATTTGCCAAATCCAATTGGCCTAACACATAGTTTAAATCCTGTGTTTCTCTATTGATTTTTTGCCTAGATGATCTATCCAACGTCAAGAGAGGGGTGTGAGATCCCAACTATTACTATATTGGGGTCTACCTCTCTCTTTAGGTCTACTACTGTTTGCCCTATATATATGGATGCTCCAGTGTTGGGTGTGTGTATATTTATGATTGTTATGTCTTCTTGCTAGATAGGTCTCTTTATCATTATATAATGGCCTTCTTTGTCTCTTTTTTGGGGTTTTGGTTTAAAGTCTATTTTATCCAACACAAGAATAGCTACTCCTGCTCGTTTTTGGTTTCCATTTGCGTGGTATATCTTTTTCTAGCCCTTCACTATTAGTCAGTGTGAGTCTTTACAGGTGAAGTGAGTTTCTTATGGGCAGCATATAGTTGGGTCTAGCTTTTTAATCCAATCAGCCAGTCCGTGTCTTTTGAGTGGGGAATTCAATCCATTTACATTTAGGGTTGCTATTGAAAGGTATCATTTTACTCCTGGCTTTTTATTGAATTTCATTTGGTTGTTTTATCAGCACCGCACTCTACCTTTTTTTTTTTTTTTTTTTTTTTTTTAAAGATGACCGGTAAGGGGATCTTAACCCTTGACTTGGTGTTGTCAGCACCACGCTCAGCCAGTGAGCGAACCGGCCATCCCTATATGGGATCTGAACCCGGGGCCTTGGTGTTATCAGCACCGCACTCTACCGAGTGAGCCACGGGCCGGCCCTTGGTTGTTTTAAATAGCTTTTGTTCCTTTCTTTCCCTTTTGTTTATTTATTTATTTACTTACTTACTTACTTATTTTTTAAAAAGATGACTCGTAAGGAGATCTTAACCATTGACTTGGTGTTGTCAGCACCATGCTCTCCCAAGAGAGCCAACTGGCCATCCCTATATAGGGATCCAAACCCGTGGCCTTGGTGTTATCAGCACCATCACTCTCCCAAATGAGCCACTGGCCAGCCCTTTCTTTCCCTTTTATTGTTTATTGGTTTTTTGGAAGTGTTAAGATATAGTTTCTTTCTCTTTCTCACTTGCATATCTGTTCTACCAGTGGGTTTTGTTCTTTTTCATGTATGCATGGTGGTTATTATCTTTTTTCGATTCCAGATGTAGGACTCCCTTGAGGATTTCTTGTAGGGCTGGTTATGTGGTGGTAAACTCCCACAGTTTTTGTTTGTCTGGGAAATACATTATTCCTCCTTCATTTCTGAAGGATAGCCTTGCCAGGGATAGTATTCTTGGTTGGAAGTTTTTTTTTTTCTTTTAGTACTTTGAATATGTCACCCCATTCTCTTCTGGCTTGTAGGGTTTCTGCTGAGGAATCTGCTGTTAGTCTAATGGGGACTCCCTTATAGATGACTTGATGCTTTTCTTTTAAGTTCATAATAACGTAAAGACTGAGTATTGGTTTAAATAAATAGGGAGATAATTATATTGGGAGGATGGAGGGAAGAAAAATGGACGGTGGGGTGCTGCAAAAGTGCTAAATCTACACCTAGGAATAGGAAGTCAATTGATAATGCTTAAAATGTAAAAATCCTATTTTTAAAAACGGCAGTATCAGCATATTATTAAGAAATAGAAAAGTAAATACTTGAATAAACAGCCAAAAGAGTTTAGGTAGGGGACCTTGAAAGGTGTGTGTGTTGGCTGTTGGGGAGGCCTTAGTTATATGCTTTGCAGCACTACTTGACTTTTTAAGACAATGTGTATATATTACCTAACTAGAAATAAAAATAATAAAAGAATCTATTATAAGCAAATAATTATGTATAAAAATATTTATACAACATTGGTTAAAATATTGAAAAACTGAAAATAATCTAAATAACCAATGAGAGGAAATTTTAAATAAATTTTGAAACATTTACACAATTAATAATAGCACTAGATCTTGTGTTCTAAGTATGTGTGATGATGTGGGAAAATGACATTAATATATGACAAAAGAAAAAGAGGAAAAAACGTATGGAATATGATCCCAGTTTTGCTAAAAGGTATTACTGTGTTTGCATGCATTAAAAAAAGATAAAACAATTGTAATCTCTAGGTGACTGGACTATGGATGGTTTTTATTTCCATCTCTTTATACTCTTCTGTGTTTTCCTAAGTCTTTTACATTTAATATTATGTAATTATTGAATATTATTTTTAATATTTTAAAAAAGCTAATTAGAAAACGGGGCATTGGGCAGCCTAAATCAGAGAGTCTGTTAGAATATTACCATTAAATTTTCATAAAACTCACTTCCCAAAACTTAATATGAATACTGATTTTGTTGTTCGTGAATAGCTAAGAATATATATATTTAACCACAATCTTCTCTCCATTATTAGAAAACTTAAAGTAATCATAAAAAATTGACACACATAGGATCATGGAAACAATACAAGCCTTTCTAAATTCAAATTCTCATCTTCTCCTTCAACAAATATTATTTTCTACCTCCTGTGGACCTGGCACTATGCTAGCCATTAGAGATACAAAGATGAATAACACATAGTCTTTGCTTACAGACTACAGATTACACCAGCTTGTATGACCATGGCCAAACTTCAGTTTTCCTAGGACTTAATTTATTAGTGGGTCTGTCTGTCTATCTAAAAGAATAAGACCAGAAATGACTACACAGCTCTGAAATTCAATGACTATGATTTCTGATTGTCAGGCATGCTAAATGTTCCTACTTGTTAACTCGTGCACAGTTTTAAATCTATGGCTCACATAAGACCTAAATGGTGGTTCTGTTCCTAATGCTTATTGAATAATCACTAATAATGTGATGATATAGAGTATGAAGAAAGAGTAAGGGGAAAAGGACAATTGAAATTATCAAGAAGTATAAGCAGTTCATGTCTTCACCTCAATTATAATCAGTCAAAAACTGGAGATGTCAAAAACTAGAGGGAAGGAAAATGGGGGTGAATATTATCTCAAAAGTACAATCTAAACACAGAGGTAACTGACAAGACTATGGTCCTCATCTTGATATGAACTGGTATGACACTCTGAAATGAAGTAGATAAAGGGAATAATAAAGAAAAGTGAAGAATACAAGCAATGAAGAGGATCACCACTGCCCACCTTGCAGTAAAAGTAGGAAGCATTATTGCCACCATCACGTGCTAAGATCCCTATTCTGGGTTAGCTCTTATCCACTGGCTCAAGATACAAAAGGTCTCTGGTCTGGTGGCAGGAACAAAACGAAGATCTTCCCAAGACTCTAGGCCTAGCTCTTCCATTGCTCACTTTCTCAATTTCAACAAAGATAGCTATCCTTGATTTCTGCTACCAGAATTAATCTATTCCTTTTCGGTACTTCCAAAGAGTGCTGTTGCTTTAGTACAGCATATTCTGGTTTATGGAATAGCTAACTGTAGTTTGTAAGCTCCTGGAAGGCAGAGAGGGACAAGGCTTCTTTGCTTTTCTGTTACCTACAGTGTCTAGTAGAGGGCTATGAACACAGTAATGTTCAACTAATGTTTTTGAATTAGTTGAAAAAGGTGGTGTGGTAGTACTGAAGAAATCTATGCCCCAATTTTTCTATCAAAGATTTCTTGTCACTTCCAGAAAAAATTAGTAATAAGCAATGTTTACAAGGAATAGGGCAGCACCTGAACAGAAGGTCCCTCCATATGTGACCAGTGGCTGTTATCCAGGAGTGAGAGTTTAGAGAAGTAACATCTCTTATAGCAGCCTGCCAATGGTGATGGAAAGCAGCCTAAACTTTAAGGTGGATGTATTTGGAGGGGAGGCCATTTTGTGCTCTTCGGGGAAAATGTTAATGAGAGGTTTCACAAATGTCAGACTTGCCTGATTAAACGAAGCCAGCTAGGTAGATGTTTTTCATATTAATGCCATCTCTGCTGAAAGAGCAAAGAGGGGGAAGAAAAGGAGGTTTGAGAAAGGAAAATGATAAACCTCAATTATTTACAAAAGAAATTATGCTTCTGCTAGCTTAGGCAAGGATATCAGAGAAGAGAACTGTTATATGGCAGGCCTGGCTGTTCTACCTCCTTGCCCCTTTCAAAAAGATAAAGTCAAGCCTTGAAACCAGGAAAGGAGATAGACCAGTGTGACCACTGCCTGCCTAGGGTGTCTACTATTTAAGAATTTCAAGGAAGCTAAGGAAGTTAAGTTGTAGACAAAGTTCCATTTGAATAGTTACTCTTGAAATTAAAGGAAGAAAAAGTATAGGAGGAAAGTCATTCAAATCATTGATATGTTTAAGGGATTTCTTCCACCTTAGTTTGAGCTTATGTCTTTAAAAAACTTCAAATGTTTATGTAGTTTCTTTTTTCTCATTTGACTTCACATGTACACAATTGGATTAATTATAATAATCCTTGTTCCTGACATACACTCTCATCACCACTCCTAAAACTGTTCGCAAGAATTTTAGTAGTTTCTGCCACCTAAATTAAAGGGTACGGGTTGGCAAATACTGTTGATTAAGAGAGCTCAGCCTCCTTTTGCCCTTTTTTCTCCCCAGCCCAGCCTGCAATTGTGTCCCAATCAACCAGCATTAATACAGATACACAGAGGTATTTATTTGCTGCTGATTCTGCCTAGCTGTATTCAGACTCGATCTCCATGTGTATTTAATAAATCACACTAGTTAGGTGGATAGGATTAGTTCCAAGTCACCTAATGACTATATCATGAACTGCAGCATTAAAGGGATTAATATTAATCTGAGCCACTGCAGTTCAGTGGAAAAGGCCAGTCCATTCTCCAACAGGAGCTCCAGCCGGCAAGAAATCCTCAACAAGACCAAAAGATTAATGAGGGCTTCTACATTCTGCCTACAAATCTTCACCTTACCAGGGTGTGTGGGCTAGTGAATCCCAGTCCAGACCAGCTCATAAATAACCGGCAATATCACAAGTATTTGGGGCAGCTGAGCCCCAGCAAGGGAGGGCCAGCTAGCCCTCTCCATCTTCTCCTCCTGTAACCCACACCACTGAGATGGCACAGGAATTTTACAGACCTACACAGCAGTCGGTTTTGTTTTCTTTCACGTAAGGGCCCACACCTCGTAAATCACTTTCTTATTTCAGCAAAAGAAGAGCACTAACTGCAGTACTCAGAAGAACATGAAGCTTCTGTTGTAGTGCCACTTCCCTGAAGCCGGGAAAACAACCTGGCCTCGACGATACATGGAAGGTGTTTTCAAGTCACGAAATCTTTCCTTTGCTTGGTGACACAATTCCTCTTTATTAGCACCCACAATATGCTGTATCTGGGCCTCTGGAGTTCACATTCAGAACTACTTTCTTGGCCCTGCCAAAGTGAGCACTCACTAGAAAGAACTGTATCTGTAAAGCCACCACAGGAACCAGCATTTCCTCAAACCTTGGCCCTAATTTCACCATTAGGAGAACACCAAGATGAGCCTAACCAAGCCTCAGATCTCCACAGGACAAGGCATAGCTTGGATTTAACTGGCTCAGAAAGCAAACTCATGGTGGCAGTATGAGATGCAGAGAGAGAAAGCAATTGGCCACATTTAAACTAAATTCACTGGAAAAGCTGTTTCTTCTTCACTCACTCTATAGGCACCTGAGGAAAACACCAGGCTCAGAGTTTCATGGGCAGAGTTGTGTCTGCTGGAGAAAACAAACTGAAACAGCTGTTTCTACCTGCAGTACCAAAGTTTCATAGATTTGGCACACCAAAAGTGTAGGTTTTTTCCAACTAAGACTCTTTAACCTGCATGGACACTGGTGGGTCTGCTGCCAAGATTACCTTGCAATGGATGGAACTGCCAATAGTTAGAATAGTTAGGCTCCTCCCAACAAAGGTTACTGAACTGCAAGCTAAACTTCAGTAGTATTAAAATATAAGTAAACTGAGGGCCTGGTGCCAGGTTATCTGAAGTTTATAAATACTTGCCAAGCAATCTAAGCATAGAGCTGCCGTGGCTACAGCTGAGCAGAAGAGAAGGGATCCATTAAGTGGATTATCCCTCAACTCCACAACAGAATGGGGTAGAGAGCGATTTAATATTTTCTAAGCTTGTAAGCATTCCACCATACTTAAGGAGGGATATCTAAAAGTGGGGCCCACTCAAGCTCTTCATTAAGTAAGGGAGAAACTCAGGCAATTGTTAAGGCTGGGTCTCTGTTTTTCATTTAAGATACAAGGAAAGAAAATCTCTCATATGTGCTGGGAAATGCCCTGAGAAGATAGGGAACTCGTAACCCCTTGGTTCCACTGAAGTAGTTAAACTTTGGGGAAATTCACAGGGCATGGGAATGGTTGATTCTTCAGGTAACAAAATTCGCTTGAGTAGTAACAGAAGAAACTAGGCCCATAGCCACAATTCATGTTTTCCTGACAGTCAGGCTGTTTGCATGAGGTCCCCAAGGGACTGAAAGGGTTAAGTAACAGGGGCTTTCTCACCATCCTTACCAAACCAAAGCCTATAAGCTCCCATTAGACATCTAAGCCTCATATCCCATAAGACAAATACAAAGAAACAGTAGCAAAAGATCATCCAGGAACACTACAATAACTTTTCGAGATAGTCGCAAAAGGCTCAATTCTCTCTCCACCTACATTTCCTGTACCACCTTCCCATCCCCAGCAGCTTCTCTCTTGGTTTGAATAAAATTAACCATCCTACACATAGAGGCCAAAGCCCTCTCTTCATAGCTAAGTCAGCCTAACTTAAGGCTCAAGCCAGTGGCTCCAGGACAACTAAGAACATAAATCAGAAGAGTTATCATGCAAAGATAATGTGTATACACCACAGCAATCTGCTTAAAGCTTCAGCCCCAATACAGTGACAAGGAGTATTTATAGTACTTAAGAGCTCCTCTGTCTCTTGCCACACATTCCTGTCCTTCTAACAAATAAGTCCTCAAACCATCAGAGGAAAGATGCTCCCTGAACATGGAGAACTTGTTTTACATAATTCTAAGGGAAGGAGACTTCTGTAAGCAGCAGCAAACTTTCTTTCCTCAAAGCACCCTCTAAAGGAGAGCACCCTGCACACTGCTGAGTCCCCAGGCCATCATGTACACAGGAACAAGGCCATCCAGCGGGATGCATCAGGCTCCAGGAATGCTGAAGTCCACATATTTGCCATTCAACACCAAAACGGCTTTTCAGGTTCAATCAGCTATAAATGTTGCTTTGTTTTAATTTTCCACTGAACTTCCTGGAACCTATTATCCAACTGTCAGGGATGTATATTTAGCAAGAGCAACATGGCCTCTTTGCCGCTGCCCCACTGCTCATGTCACCTCTAATAAATAGAAAATCAACCCCTCCTTCAATCCCTGCTGCAAATGTAGCTTGGGGCTGATAAAGAGTAGTCTTGGTGTACAGGCCACAAACAGACTAACCCCCCAGAGTTACCTGCAAATCTTAAATCTCTCCTGGTTAATGCTGCTGCAAGGTTTCTCAATAGTCTCAGGAAAAACCCCTAATGCTTGTACTTATTGAAATATAAGTGTGCATGCATGCCTCTATTTGGGGGAATGCTGGTAGTAGAAATGACCCAACAAAAAAATCTAATACAGATTAATAGGAATGTCAATCAATACAGGCATAGCAGAGTCTGAAATATTCAGTGCTAATACAGCATATCATATTTAATAGGAAAGATTTGAAAAACCAAAATCAGGGCTAAGAAGAATAAGTAGGGCATATATACAGCTTTAATTGCATCTCAGGAAGCTAGTTTGAAAATATAACCTCCTCTTGGTCAATAGAATATGAGACACAACCTTTTCCACTCTGTCAAGATTCTTTGCCTTCTCCAGCTACTGACACATTTTATTCTGATATCAAACAGTAAGAATAGACTAGACTTGAATGAGAAACACGTGTACCCTACCACTTTTCCAATTCACCACTTCTACCAACTACAAATCCACTTAAATCCCACAACTATCCACATGGCCTCTTTCCAAATCCACAATATCCAGGACAATTCTTCAAGCCTAACAACAAAGAAGAGGCCCATATATATTTAAAATACAGCTGGTCATATTTTTCCTAAATTATGCAAATGTAAGCCAAGAGCCAAAAAATGAGATTTTTCGATAACCCAGAAACACAAAATAAATTAAACTAGAATTGAAAGCAATTTTTAGGACTAAGTCAGCATCATTATACTAGCTTCTGATTAAACTGGTATCATAGCAGACCTAGGATAAGGAGAACATTCAAGAGGACAGGAAAACAAAATCTTGCCTTTCATTCCACAACTAATAATGAATTAAGTTCCAGATCCACAAACAGAGATACATAAAAATCGTAACTAGGGAGACCAAACATTCTCAACAAAAAACAAACAAAAAACCCAGCCTTATCTAAATAAACACAGTGCACAAGATTTGCTGATCAGCTATGGGAAGTAAATAAGCAATATCTCACTTACAAATGATAGTGAGGCAAGGCTAAGAAAAGCCGTAAACTGAGTTTACTAAAGAGAAAGAACAAGCTTCATATTTACAACCTCTGGGGCCTTACCCCGACAGAGGGAAAAATCATTATTATCATGGGAAATAGTAGACCTCCTTCTTGCCGTTTCATTTTAATGATCTTACATTCATCTTCCTAAAGGCCATCTTATTAGTGTTGATGACCAAAGTAATATATTCTTTTGCATTCACAAACTTAGCATTTACTGTCTCAGCTATTTTTTGTTTGTTTCAACTATTAAAGAGTGACTTTAAAGATCCAAGACAAGTCATTATTAATATCTTCTGAGACATGAGTTTGAATCCTGCTCTAAGGCTAATTTGTAGAAGTAAGTCATTTAGCTTGTGAGTAAGCCTAGCTGATTACTCAGCATCTGCAAGTAAGCCCTCCTTCCTCTTTTTAGGAAACTTTTAAGTTGAAATACATAACATCATAAGTGTACAACTCAATGAATTTTCACAAACTTAACTATCCACTTAACCAGGACCCAGATCAAGATATAGAGTATTACCAGGACCTAGAAGTCCCAATCATGACCTCTTCTAGTCACAATCCCTCCACAGTTAACCATTATTCTGGCTTCTAATACTACTGATTAGCTTTACCTGAACTTTACATAAATGGTATCATGCAGTATGAACTTCTTTGTGTTTGGCTTTTTCCATTCAATATTAGATTGGAAAAATTCATCTGTGTTGTAATATGTTGTAGTTCACTAATTCTCATTGCTGTATAGTATTCCATTGCGAGAATATATCACACTTTTGGCTTCTATAAACAGCACTGCTCTAAACATTCTCATATACACCTTTTAGTGAACATATGTATGAATTCCTGTTGGGTATATCCCTAGTGATGGAATTGCTGGCTCATAGGGTATGGGCATATCAGCGATAGTAGATGCAGCCAGCTTTCCAATTGACATATTCATCCTCAGGGTATGAGAGTTTCAGTTGCTCCACATCCTTGCTATCACTTGGTATTGTCTTTTTTATTTTAGCCATTCTGCTCTATGTGCAGCAATATTCCATTGTGGTTTTGAACTTCCCTAATGACTAATGAAGCTGAACACCTTTTCTTATTTACTGATTATTCAGGTATCCTCAACTATGAGGTGTCTATTCAAGTGTTTTGTTCATTTTTCTATAGGGAAATCTGCTTTCTTCTTATTGATTTATGCAAGTTCTTAAAGGCACTTTTTTATTTGCCAAGTTTGATTTGTGAATATCACTAGAATTATTCCTCTCAAAAAATCAGAGTTTACTGTATTTCATACACATCTCTACCATTCTCTGGATAAAAAACTCAAACTAAGCTCAAATTCTGATTTTTAAATAGCAATTCCAACCTCTGATTCTTTCATCCTGAGGCCACTGGCATCTAAGAATAGCCGGAAGCATTAAAGTCCAGGTCTCAGTAAGAGCAGAAAACCATTTCTCTGATGTAAAAGAAACAAAAGTATGAAGAAAGAGGAAGAGAGAAAGCAACACTTTTCCTGGGACAAAAGCCCCAACAGCACACAATCCTGATTAGTAAATGGAAATTCTAGATTGCCTCTGAATAGAATCCTTTTCCACCTTTCAAATAATTTACAGCTTAATGTCAGCTAAACTTAGTAACTTCTCCCATTTGTCCATGGCAAGGAGATTCTTGGCTGGCTTTCCATGGTCATTACAGGCCATCTCATAGATCCCTGAAATATGATGTGGCCATCAAAATGTCAGCACTTACCTGCTGCCCACACTCTGGACACATGGGCCAGTTCACAGGTCAGTGACTGATAATGTGAGGACATAAGACCAGCTTCAGATCTGATTCAAGAATAGACACCTGGCAGTTCCCATGTTCTTGATAACATAAACTAATAATGATAATGATAGTCAACTCCTTGGCCACATCAGGAACTATCTAAAGAGAAAGTCCCTCCCAGAGCAGTCATAAGGGTGGAAGAAAAAGCATTAATAAATAGGAGCATCCAAACAGTGAAACAGCAGTAATTCTGCTGATGAAAACTGCCATGCTCAGAAATTATCAATGAGTTCCCACTTTTAACTGAATTAAGGAGAATAATATAATTTAGAGCTGAAAGGAAACAGACACTCATCCAGCCCATTTCCCATCCCATTTGTGTGTGTGCGTATGTGAGTGTGTGTGTAATGAAACTGAGGTCAAGAGAGGTTAAATCACTTACCCAAGGTAATCTACCTAATTATGACGTAGCCCAGTATATATCTCAATTCTTCAGACTTCTTTTTAGGTGTCTTTTAACTATACCTAATGAACTTCCTCGGCTGGTATTTAAAGGCTGGTATTTACAACATGAATCCAACCTACCTATTCACCATTCTCTCCCACTGAATTCTTGCTCTTCCCCAAACCTTTGATAGTCCTTCCTCCATCCTTTTGACAGGGATGACCTCATTTTACCCTTTACCTATCCAGAAAAGTACCTGATACTCATTAAATGTGATATTTTATTCCACAAAGTACCCAAAAGTGTCTGGCACATAAAAGATATTAAACAAAAATTTACTGAAGTGACTCTTTAGGAGAGGAACACAGTTGAAAGGACTTCAATTTCTATAACTAAGAGACAGATTTGCCCAGAATTAGGAGTGGTATCTCTTAATATTTTCCCACTAAGATGACCATGTATAAAGCAAACACTTCCTCAGACATGTGGAGCCAAGAATGCCAATTCACAGAAAAAATGAAGTCTTTTTTTTTTTTTTTCTTTTTTGGCAGCTGGCTGGTATGGGGATCAGAACCCTGGACTTTGGTATTATCAGCACCACACTCTGACCAAGTGACCTAACTGGACAGCCCAAGAAAAGGAACTTTTAACATCAGAGTTAGAAGGAAACTAGGGATCAGAAGTCAACTCCATCATTTTACAGGTAAAAAAAAAAAAAAAAAAAGAAGCACAGAAAGCTAAAGTTACTCGCCCAAGTTCACAAAGATTCAGAACATAATAGTTCCCTTGAGATTCCGGTGAGATCCATAGATCTTCTCCCCAGCAAAGTATGTGTATATGTAAGTGTCTGCATATAATTTCAGAGGGTACATTAATCTCCTGAAGCCCATTCCTGGATCCCAGATCAGAATGCCAGATTGTAATCCTTCTTGAACCAATCTCTCATATAAAGTTTTATAAATTCTTGAGATTGTCTCTGAGTTAGAAAAAAATTTTTTTTTTATAAATTTACTTACAATCACAGAAGAAAGAACCTTTTCACATCTAATTCCAGTTTAGAGATTGTGTTATTGAATTCCAATATTCCAAGACTTGGAAGTCCTTCCTTTATTCAGAGAAGTCCCTTCTCAGAAAATATTTTGTTTTTAAAAAATATCTTTCTTAGATGCTGCAACCAGAACCATATACGGTATTTAAGGTCTTGACAAAATCCTGTAGCTCATGAGCTCATGCTTGTGAGGTCCTCTTCAGTTATAAAGCAAATAAATATGCAGAGAGGAGTCTACATCAGCTTTCTAGGTCAGAATATAGACTACAAAAGGTCAATGAATATTAAACATAGTTTAGATTTCCCCTTAAGTATATATTGGCTTAAACTTAAACATCATGTACCATTTTTCTGTTTGGACACATTTTTGCAGTTATTTTATTCCTGTTAGAAAAACTCAATTATATGTGAAGATGGAGACCTCGTTATGTGTTCTCTAAAGGCAATGGCTTTAGAGTCAGAGAGATCTGGATTCAAATCCCAGTTCTGATGTGACCATAGCAAATAAATCTCTTTAAGCCTCAGTTTCCACATATGTAAAATGAAGGAAAAAACCTAACTCTATCTCATAGTCTTACTTGAGAATTAAATACAATGTCTGTAAAACATTCAGATAAGAATATCTAAGAAACATGTTTAAAAAGGAAAGTACTAAAAGGGTATTTGCTTTGTATATTAAAATGTATCATGAAACAACATTATTGAGAGAATTCAGAGTACTCGGTAGGGAGCTGGATTAAATGATCATTAGAGCCCTTCACAATTTTTATTTTATTTATTTTTTAATTTTATTTTTTTATTGGTTATGAATATTCATGAGATACAAAGCTGATTGTCCCCGCTTGTGCCCTAGATGTGAAGGCCGGATCCATACTGGCAGCATGCCCATTATCACAAATTGCGATTGTACCCCATCTCCCCCACCCAATTTTCCCCAATCTCCCTCCCCCTTCCCCTTTCCCCAACTCCACTTTGTATCCCTAGGTATGTTCTCTCCCTCTGCAAGTCCAACACACCGCTGTGGTCTTTCTTTCCCTCTTAGTTCCCACTTATGAGTGAGTACATGAGATACTTATCCCTCTGTGCTTTGCTTATTTCACTCAACATAAGTTTCTCCAGGCTCATCCATGTTGTTGCAAATGGGAGAGTTTCATTCTTTTTTATGGCAGAGTAGTATTCCATAGTGTATATATATCACAATTTCCTTATCCAATCATCTGTCAATGGACATTTAGGTTGGGTTCCATATCTTGGCTATTGTAAACAGAGCTATGATGAAAATGGGAGTGCAGATATCCCTTCAACCTGATGATTTCCATTCCTCGGGATATACACCCAGAAGTGGGATTGCTGGATCATATGGAAGATCTATCTGTAGTTGTTTGAGAAATCTCCATACTGTTTTCCATAGTGGTTGAACTAATTTATGGTCCCACCAACAGCGCAGGAGAGTTCTCTTCTCTCCATACCCTCGCCAGATTTGTTATGCACCGTCTTTTTAGCCAGTCTAACTGGGATGAGGTGATATCTCAATGTGGTTTTAATTTGCATTTCCCTGATGACTAGTGATGTTGAACATTTTTTCATGTATCTGTTGGTCATTTGTATGTCTTCCTTTGAAAAATGTCTATTCAGCTCCTTTGCCCATTTTTTAACCGGGTTATTTGTTTTTTTACTGTGTAATTGCTTGAGTTCCTTGTATATTATGGATATTAATCCCTTGTCGGATGCATAGTTAGCAAAAATTTTCTCCCACTCTGTAGGTTGTCATTTCACTCTGTTGATTGTTTCCTTTGCTGTGCAGAACTTTTTAGTTTGATATAGTCACATTTGTTTATTTTTTCTTTTGTTGCTTGTGCTTTCGGGCTCATGTTCATAAAGTCTGTGCCCAGACCTAGTTCCTGAAGTGTTTCACCTATATTTTCCCTTAGTAATTTTACAGTTTCAGGTCTTATACTTAAGTCTTTATTCCATTTTGAGTTGATTTTAGCATATGATGAGAGGTACATATCTAGTTTCATTCTTCTGCATATGGATATCCAATTTTCCAAGCACCACTTATTGAAGAGGCAGTCTTTTCTCCAATGTAGATTTTTATTGCCTTTGTCCAATTAGATGGCTATAAGCCTGAAGAGTTCTCAATTCTGCTCCACTGGTCTGAGTGTCTATCTTTA
This sequence comes from Galeopterus variegatus, assembly GCF_000696425.1. NCBI lineage: Eukaryota > Metazoa > Chordata > Mammalia > Dermoptera > Cynocephalidae > Galeopterus > Galeopterus variegatus. Next base: position 130,027 of record NW_007726636.1, on the reverse strand, counting down.
TGCTAGTACCATGCTGTTTTGGTTACTATAGCTTTGTAGTATAATTTGAATTCAGGTAGTGTTATGCCTCTGGCTTTATTTTTTTTGCTCAGGGTTCCTTGGCTATTTGGGGTCTTTTATTGTTCCATATGAATGTTAAGGTTGTTCTTTCCATTTCTGTGAAGAATGTCATTGGTATTTTGATGGGGATTGCATTGAATTTGTAGATCGCTTTGGGTAGTATAGACATTTTCACAATGTTAATTCTTCCAATCCAAGAGCATGGGATATCTTTCCATCTTTTTGTTTCTTCTTTAATTTCTTTCAGTGATTTGTAGTTCTTGTTGTAGAGATCTTTCATCTCCTTGGTTAAATTGATCCCTAAGTTTTTTTTTTTTTTCATTTACTATTGTAAATGGGCTTACTTTCTTTATTTCTGTTAGCTCATTACTGGAGAATATAAATCCAACTGATTTGGGGGCATTGATTTTGTATCCTGCAACATTACTGAAATTATTAACCAGCTCTAGGAGTTTTTTGATAGAGTCTTTAGGTTTTCTTTTTCTTTTTTTTTCCTTTTTGTCTTTTTTTACTGACTGGTAATGGGATCGCAACCCTCGGTGTTGCGCCCGTACTGGGGACCGGCAACAGGATTGCAACCCTCGGTGTCACGCCTGCACCGCGCTCAGCCAGTGAGCGGGAACCGGTCTCCACATGGGATCTGAACCCTCGGTGGGAGCGCCGCCATGCTCCCAAGCGGCGCACTCTCCAGTGCGCCACCAGGCCGGCCCGAGTCTTTAGGTTTTCTATACATAGTATAATGTCATCTGCAAATAGGGAGAGTTTGACTTTATCTTTTCCAATCTGGATGCCTTTTCTTTCTTTCTCTTGCCCGATTGCTCTGGCTAGTACCTCCAGTATTAAATAGAATTGGTGAGAGTGGGCATCCTTGTCTTGTTCCTGTTCTTCAGGGGAAAGCCCTCAGTTTTTCCCCATTCAGAATGATACTAGTGGTGGGCTTGTCATAGATGGATTTTATTGTGTTGAGATACTTTCCTTCTATGCCTAATTTGTTGAGGGATGTCGAATTTTGTCAAATGCCTTTTCGCACCTATTGAGATAATCATATGGTTTTTGTCCTTGAGTTTGTTGATGTGATGTACTACATTTATTGACTTTTGTATGTTGAACCATCCTTGAATCCCTAGGATGAATCCCACTTGATCATGGTGTATAATTTTTTTAATGTGTTGCTGTATTCTGATTGCTAATATTTTGTTCAAGATTTTTGCATCTATGTTCATCAAGGATTGGCCTGTAATTTTTTGTTGTTGTTATTGTGCCTTTATCTGCTTTTGGTATCAGAGTTATGTTGGCCTCATAGAATGAGTTTGGAAGAGCAGCTTCTGTTTCAATTTTTTGGAATAGTTTGAAGAGAATTGGTATTAATACCTCTTTAAAAGTTTGATAGAATTCAGCTGTAAAGTCATCCAGACCTGGACTTTTCTTTGTTGGAAGATTGCTGATTACTGCTTCAATCTTGTTGCTTGTTATTAGTCTGTTCAGATTTTCTATCTCTTCTTGGTTCAGTCTGGGGAGTTTGTATGTGTCTAGAAACTTATCCATATCTTCCAGGTTTTCATATTTGTTGTTGTACAGTTGTTTATAATAGTCTCTAATAGAGCTCTTCACAATTTTAATGCCACATCTTAGCCTGGGGAACCCTGAGGCTGCACAGTGTGAGGTGCTTGAATATATGACAGGAGGAGGCTTAGAGACACCCTAACCCTTAACTCAGGTGTAGCAGCATCCATGTGGAAATGCCCTGAATTATTCTCTAGGTAGCAGTATGAAGTCATCAAGATTTCCAAGACCTCATGGAGGCTGTGTAAGTCTTTCCTAACAGAAATCTGTATGGATATTAAAGTAATTTTACACCAGGGCCATAAATGATCAATTGACTTTGACAAGGGTGTCAAGATCATTCAATGGTGAAAGAAGAGTCTTTTCAACAAATGATGCTGGGACAACTAGATATCTACATGCAAAAGAATGAAGTTGAACCCCAACTCACACCATATACAAAAATTAACTCAAAATGGATTAAAGATCTAAATGGGAGAGCTAAAACTTTAAAACACATAAAAGAAAACATAGGTGTAAATTTTACACCAGGATTTCTCAACCTTGGCATTAAAGATAGTTTGGGCCAGATAATTCTTTGTCGTGGGGGTTGTCCTATGCATTGTAGGATGTTTGGCAGCATCCTTCCTGGCCTCTACTCACTAGATACCAGTAGCACACCTCCCCCCAAGTTGTGACAATCAAAAATGTCTCCAGATATTGCCAGATTTCCTCTGGGGGGCAAAATCAACCTGTTGATAATCACTGTTTTAGACTAAGTGATGCTCTTTATCCTCCTCCCCTGCAAAATTACAAAATGGTTATTTGCAAAATGGGTATTTGCTTAGTAGGTGAATTCTAAGAACTCTTCAGAAAAGACATTAAATACTCCATGATCCATCATTTTGTGATGATCTCAGGACCCTAGGGGCCAATAACCCCATTTTGTAAAGTTCTTAGTCCAACTCCTTCCATTAGAAGGTCACAAATCATTATGATGATTTTTTTTTTTTTTTTTTGGGTATGGCATTTTTGGGGGTAACAGCTTTACTGAGATATAATTCACACACCAACTAATTCATCCCTTTAAAGTCTATAATTCATTGATTTTTTAATATATTCAGAGTTGTGCAACCAAGAATGATTTTTTAAAATATGGATCCTCATATTTTAAACTGTTGTCCTAACCAATTACTCTTAGCATAACTAACAGGGAACTAAAAACCAAACCAAAACTGAAGTAAAACAGGCTAGTCACTTTGGCATTGTCTCCTCACAGCCAGAAAAGAGTGAGGTTCCTCAAAGCAATCAATGATTTAGCCACATATATACAATAAGACAGGCTATGAAAGAAGCAAAGTGAATGACAGAACTTTGCTTGAAATTTAGTGTCACTGCTGAAAAGAAATTAGGAAAATTAAATCATTCCTAAACCAAGGACTTATACCAGGAACCCCAAACATTCCTTTTTTCTGAATTCCAGAGTCATTTCTTAAAGTGAACATAATTCACAGACTGGTAAGTAACAAGTAGCATAGCTGGCATTGTAAAGTCAGAATCCCTTTTACCATTAATTGGTTTGATTCAGGTTCTGAGCTCCTGTACAAAACAACCACCCTACTTAATGAAAAGGACAAGGTTCCACTTCACAGCCTCTTTTTCACTTCTAGTACACCTACAATGCCATCACAACCTTAACTTTTTCTTTTTTTTTAGCTCTTGAATAATGTTTGCCCTACTGCTGTCACTGTCTAATCCAGAGACTGTGGCTGGCAGGAGGAAATTGGCTCTGGAAGCCAGAGCTGTTATATAGACCAGCTACCATCTTCCAAGTATGAGAATCACTTCCAGCTCCTTCTTTGATCAGTTTGCTCAATCCAAATTTCAGATCTAATCTGAAGCCAGTCAAAAGAGCTGTGGCTTCCAAGACCAACGCTATTTTGTTGAAGAACAGTATCAAGGGAACTGTATATGCAGCCAGACGAGAAGCCAGCTGCAAGATACTCCAGAAATACTAGGCCTAATCTTCCCCTACCTTCCAGAAGACCTCAAGTCCCTTGCCAAGACATGTGAAAACGTACTCCTTCTGACTCACAGTTACTCATTTTTCTCACTGTTTACTGACTATACCCATGCAGATGGCATGAAAGTTTATTCCACCTTCCTTTTAATGAATGTCACTATATTTAATATCGTACTTTTAATAATAATGATAAAAATAATGATAATAAAAAAACAATCACTTAGTCATCGTGTACTATATACCAGGTAGATACTGTGATAAACACTTTATTTACATTATTTTATTTCTAATTTTCACAATGACCTTTTGAAAAAGGTTTTATTACTGTCCCCATTTTTTATGCTTAATTTCTTTTTTAAAAATTAACATACAGGGGCCAGCCCGGTGGCGCACTGGAGAGTGCGCCACTTGGGACTGCGGCGGCGCTCCCGCCGACGGTTCGGATCCCATGTGGAGACCAGTTCCCACTCACTGGCTGAGCGTGGAGCGGGCGCAACACCGAGGGTTGCGATCCTGTTGCTGGTCCCCAGTACGGGCGCGACACCAAGGGTTGCGATCCCGTTACCGGTCAGTAAAAAAGACAAAAAAGGAAAAAAAAAAAAATTAACATACAGTAAATTGACTTTTGGGGGGTGTATTTTCTGTGAGTTTTACCACATGAACAGAGTCATGTAATCACCATCACAGTGAGGATACAGAACAGGTTCATCACCTCAAAAATTCCCTCTTGGGCCGGCCCGGTGGCGCACTGGATAGTGCGCCGATTGGGAAGCGCAGCGGCGCTCCCGCCCGAGGGTTCGGATCCCACATACAGACCGGTTCCCGCTCACTGGCTGAGCGAGGCGCGGGAGCAACGCCGAGGGTTGCAATCCCGTTGCCGGTCCCCGGTCCGGTACGGGGGCAACACTGAGGGTTGTGATCCGTTGCCGGACATGGAAAAAGACAAAAGACAAAAAAAAAAAAAAAAAAAAAAAAAAAATTCCCTCTTATTGTCCTTAGGTAGTCATACCCTTTCCCCACCTCTAACCCCTGGCATTTAAGCTCTGTTCCTTGTCGTCACAGTTTTGCCTTTTCTAGAATGCTCTATAACTGGAATCATTCACTCAGCATAATGGCTTTGAGACCCATCTAATTTGCTGCATGTATCAATAGTTCATTCCTTCTTATTGCTGAGTAGTATCCCATACTGTCCCCATTTTATAGATGAGGCACCTGAGGCTCAGAAAGGTTAGGTAACTTGCCCAAGGTCATCAAGGTGAGGCCAATACTCAAAACTAGGTCTGAATGGCTCTAGAACCCATACTCTTAATTACTGTCCTATACTTCACTTATTAGCCTAGGCTCTTAGAAGAAGGGGACAGCAGTCTCTGATCCCGATTCAAACATTAAGGGCTCTTCTGGAACAACAGAATACATGAGCTTCAGATTTACCAAAAATGAGGCTATGAATAGTTTGTCAAGACTTCTAGCAATAATTCCAAAGCTCTCAAGGGAGCATGATATGGAGGTAAGTGCAGGAGTTATAATCAGTGAAATAGACCTAGGTTTAGAATCCCAATTCTGCCACTCACGAAGTATGTGACTTTACTCAAGTTCTTTACTTTTTATCAGCACCACACTCTCCCGAGTGAGCCACGGGCTGGCCCTGACTTTTTAGAACCTCTGTTTTCTCTTCTATAAAATGGGGATAATATTAATCTTGAAATATTTTTGGAAGAATTAAATGAGATGATATATGTAAGGTTCCTGACACACAATATTATTATTACCTATATTGAATGAAGCCAATAAAGTCATGCCAAATGAAACACCTACTAAATATACATGTCAGTATTTATTAAGCTCTGAAAGATATAGGGGCATTTTACCTGACTACAAGGAGCATATATTCTAGCTAAAAGACAACTTTCCTAAAAGTAGAATTGATCCCATATGATGCTAAATTGTGTGGCTGGATCTATAATTAAAATATAATGGTAAACTCACAATTAATTTTTTTTCTCACAATTAATTTTAGCCAATAGCTTCAACTTTCTATTTAATTTTTTTTTTAATCAGGGACTTCTGACCAAGATGGCGGAATAGACGGTACCCAGTATCACCCTCTCCCACAAACAACCAATTTACAACTATTAAAAAGCAACAACTGCCAAGCTGGGGCTGCTAGAGCTCAGGGGAAGAGGTGGAGAGACCTACGGAATCCATGAATGAAGACAGGAGAGGCCACGATGAGAGAAAGAAAGGACTGCTTTGACCGTTTTGAACCCTCACCACTTCAAGGCTGGCCCTGGTGAGCACACAGAGCAAGAGCTGGTAAAAGCCACTGCTGTGCCCTTTATATGAAGTTGCTCGGAGGCTGCAGGGGAGAGGAGGATCTTGGTGGCTCCCAGACCAGCAAGACCACTAAGAGGGTTCCCATGAACCCACATAAGAGTGAGGGGCCACAGACAACTAAAAAATGGAGCCACTCAGAGGCTGGTGAGTCATCGCAAGGGACCAAGGCATGGCCCGTCCCATGAGAAGTGTTTGAAGTGTGGGGGTGGGGGAGACTGGCCCACCAGGGGAACACTGGGGCACAGCATGGACAGCTGATCTGCCCTCCAGTCAACACAGGACCACTCAGTAGAGACTGGTCAGGAATACAGAACTGCAGGGAGTGCAGTTTGTTTAAAGACTCAGGCCCAGACCAGAGTTTTCACGCAACCCAGGTGTATCAGAACTCACAGGACCCAGAAGAGCTTACAAGGTCAAATATTAAAACCTGAGCTGCACAAAAACCCTTCCCCAGGGAATCAGCAGCAAAGCAGCAATGTAGCTCAACCACAGGGCTCAAGTGCTGGTCCCCACAGGAAGTTCCCTCATTTAAGCAAAGGACAACAAATTAGTTCCAGTGCAGAGTTTACATGGTGGGAATAGCGAATAATCCAACACAGGACTGAAAGAAAAAACAAAAAATCCACAGATCAGAGACAAAGTTCTGATATTAACCAGTAAAGGTCTTACACAAAAGAACACCTATAAAAAACCTAGAAGGACTGGATCCTCCAGGCTCCCAAGCTGTGATGGCCTCAGCCACTCCACCTCAATGTCCGAATCCAGCCCAGTGACGACCACCAAGCTGCAGCTGGAAGTACCTAGGGCTCTGCCAAAATGGCAGGGGTGGTGGTGTCACGGGCTTTGACCATGCTCCCTCCTCATCCCACCCTATCCCTTCTCCCCCACCCCCACAACTGCTCCACAACATCTTAGAATGTAAAAATAATAAATAAATAAATAAATAAATAATTTTAAAAAGATCCTTAATGACAAAAAAAGAATTTTTTAAAAAATCAAAATCAAGATTCAGGTGTGAAATCTACCTGTCTTCTAGTCTAGAACATGCCTTCGGCATAAATAAGGGCAAAATCTTTACTAGATAACATCTAGGATGTATGTTTTAAAACTGCTGGTTTCAACTCTTTCACTCCAGGTACCTGCACCAATTTCAAAATGGTAAGTTTTTGTTCTAATAATTTTTGACAACTGAGAGGAAAAAAAAATACATAAAAGCCCTGAGTTCTGTGCTACGTGATAAGTAACTGGCTTACAAAATTTGGAGTTTTTTTTAGAAAAACAGCATATAGGCTTCAAAAGGGTTATGAACTAAGGTCCAAAAGAACTCAAATTCTCAGGGCTGGCTGGTTAGCTCAGTTTGTTAGAACATAGTGTTATAACACCCAGGTCACAGGTTCAGATCCCCATACTGGCCAGCTGCCCAAAAAGAAAAAAAGAACTCAAATTCAAATTCTCTGTTTAAAGGAATTCAGTAAGATTATTTTCCTCTTGCCTCTGTTTGGTCTGAGTGGGAAAATATATAAATAAGCAGGAGTAGGGTAGGAAGGTAAAAAAGAAGAGAATAAGCTGGGATGGTGGAAATACTATTCAAATCTATCTGCAAGAGTCATTCTACTTTCTTCTGGTGCTTTCTATAAATTCTCTCCCCTCAGCTGATGTTTACTATGTGAATCTTTGCCAGTACAGAAATAGCTCTTTGAAAGTCAGCTCAGGTTTATTAGGCTTTTATTAGGCATGCAAATAAAACATATACAAAATGAGACTACCCAAATCCTTATTTCCCCAATATTACTTGAGAGCAAAAACTAGTAATAGTTCTACAGCAAAGCATCTTACCAAGGTTCAGTCACAGCTACTTAGCAACACATTCCCCACAGCTGGCAATTCTGTACATCTAAACTTCTTGCTTAGTGCTTTGAACTTGGAGAAAAGAGTTAAATTTGAAAAATAAAAGTTAAAGTCCACACACAGAAGTAATTTTTAGTGGCAGTAAAATCTCACTTGGGGACCAAATAGAACCAAGGGGTTCATTCTTCCAGTCTGGCTCAGTTTAAGTTTTATGCTTATAACTTGCCTAAGCTCTACAATTCCTTATCATTCAAAGAAATATAGCCATCCCTCAGCCTGGCTTTCTACCAGACTTTAAGGCTGAATCTCTTATCCCTATAACCTTACAAAAAGGAGAGGTCAAATCTCTAGCCAATGTTCTAAAAACAAATAAATAGCTAAGGTTAGGAAATAGAAGAAAACTGCCAGACAAAACATAACCCCCTTTTTAATTTTTTATTTATTTATTTATTTTTCCTTTTTGTCTTTTTTCGTGACCGGCAACGGATCGCAACCCTCAGTGTCGCGCCCGTACCGGACCAGGACCGGCAACGGGATCTCAACCTTCGGTGTTGCGCCCGCACCTCGCTCAGCCAGTGAGCGGCCAGTCTGTATGTGGGATCCGAACCCTCGGCGGGAGCGCCGCCACACTCCCAAGCGGCGCACTGTAGCAGTGCGCCACCGGGCCGGCCCATAACCCCCTTTTTTAAAATTTAAGTCAGTTGGATAATATTCTTATAAGCAGCAGCAATGGATAGGGAATCAGGAGACTGAGTTCTAGCCTTCCCCGGTAATAAACTATGTGGTCTTAGTCAAATCATCACCTCTCTGTGCTTTAGTTTCTTCTTCTGTAAAACAAGCTGGCTAGAAAAGACTCAGGAATCACAACTGAAGGCCAGCTTAAAAATTTGGGCTGGTCCATAGATGCATTTTGGTTGGCATATGCTGTGTTGTATTTTTTTTTTAGCAATAAATGAGTTTACAGAGAATAACTGAAACCACATTTTGGAATGAATGTTATTATCTACTACTTAAGAATATAAATATTTATTTAACTGAGTACAGTTGGCCCTCCATATCTGTGGGTTCCACATCCATGGATTCAACCAACTACAGATCGAAAATATTCAGGAAAAATAAAAATTCCGTAAAGTTCCAAAAAGCAAAACTTGAATTTGCTCTGTGCTCAGTACTACATTGAATCCACATGAATGAAGTGATGTGCAGGCATTGTATTAGGTATTATACGTGATCTAGAGATGACTTAAAGTACTATTTGGGAGGATATGCATAGGTTATATGCAAATACTACACCATGTTATATAAGGGCATGTGCCAATTTTGGTATCTGCTTAGATACCAAGGGACAGTTGTATACAAATAAACTGAACATAATATACTAAACAAATAAATATTTATAACAAATACATATTTATTCAACTGAATATACTATTAAGGTTCTGGTGACAACTCTTAATCAGTATAGCTAATAGAACTACCTTTGTTCTAGCCTAATCTGGATTCCTTTTCTCCTCATTCTAACACTCATCCTCTTCTTAGGAGACCAGCTTCTGAACCATAAAATTCTTTTTTTAAACATTTATTATGAAAAACTTCAAAATTATATAAAAATAAATAGACTAACAAATTCCCATGTGCCCCAAACCCAACCTCAATAATTAGCAACTCAGGGCTAATCTTGTTTTTCATTATTCCCTCATACTCCCATATTATTTAGAAGCAAATCTTGTACACTGTACCATTTCATACATCTTTAACATAACCATAACATAATTATCATCACATCTAAAAGGGTAATATTGCTTTATTATCAAAGTTTTAGTTTCTGCTCAATTTGCAATTATTCAATTTCTATAATTGTCATAAAATATAAAATATAAAAACTTTAAAAAATAGTTTGTTACATGAATGAGGATCCAAATAAGGTCTGTATACTGTAACTGTTTAATACGTGCAGAGTTAAAAACTGAATTGGATGTCCTTAGATGAGGGTAGCTTTCCAGTTTGCCAGAGTCCACACTTCTCCCTATTCTTCTCATTTAAGTTACCTGCCAGACCCTTGAAGTTTTTTTGAGTTTGGGTCTCTAGAGGATCTGAAGTCCCTTCCAGTTCTAAGATAACTTGATTCTTGTAAACATTAACAGAGAAACAAAACAAATGAGTGAAGCTCCATGCTCACAACTGAAAAACTAAGTAACAGCAATACAAGCTTGTTTATTAGAAATGTGAAAGTAAATCCCAAAAGAATCTACTACAAGAGATGAAAGGAGTTGCTTCGTGGGAGGATAAGACAGAAAGAGTAGGTATTAGGGACCACTATTCTACATCCTCATGCCTACATCACAGGATTTCACTTGACATTCATGCAATATTAACCCATTTTCAAGAATTATTGAAAATTTTAAGAGATACAAAGTTCTTGGAATCATTCACTTGAAACTGAATGACCATTACAAGATTACGTGACAAGTTTGAAGCAGAGTTTATCTGAAAACTGACTTAACTGGACAACAGAAAGACAAATGGAAATTGTAAAGTCAGACTATCTCAAAATGCATAGAAGCAAAAATTGTTTTTATTTTCTTCTTTAAATTATATTCTGTAATATTCCAACATCAAAATTTTCATTACAAGTACATTATAATGACATTCGTATGGAATAGAATCCCTCTGAAAGTAATTCCAAATTTGTATGAGAGAACAACAGACCCAAAGAGTCTTAGGACTTTAGGGACTCAAGTGATTTTTTTTTCCAATTTTTTTATTTTAGAGAAGAAAATGGAAAACCCAAAGAGGAAAATACTAAAAACTAGGACCTTAGAAAAAGTTCTATGAGTCTGGGCCTGTAAATCTCTGCAGAGAGCCCAGTGAGAATGGCTAAGAAACAGCAGCCTATAATTGAGGTAAAAAGAGGACCTTTGTCAATGGGGAGAATGACACATGCTGGGTTACTAGCTCCCCTTTCACTTGGTCAATCTGTCTGAGGCATGGTGCCATGGCAATGGGATGCAGGCAGGCCTTTCACTGTTTAGAATACCACTTTCTTAGTTAGGAAGCTGTAGTAAAACAAATCCCCACACCCAGACTTTCCACCCAGTCACCTCACTCTAACAGAGATGAGAAAACAAGAGGCAGAGCTGACCAGTGTCAGCACTTTTCACTTTTCTGACAGCTGAAAACAGTAACACTTTCTCCAAAAGTCTAAGGCCTCTTCTCCATGGTCAACCAGTAAATACTTGGGGAAGACAATAACAGTGACTTAATTTCTATTTCAAAGTACAAATCTAAACCCTAGGGTATTTATAGGTCTGTTGTCAGCCTTGTCCTCATCTCCCCCACTTACATCTTGGATTGCTTGCTCTCCACACACTGCTGCCACACACACTCTGAGCCAAAGGCTCATTCAGGACCTCTCATTTCTACTCTTCAAATGCAAAGTTTTAACTGATGCATAAGCATTTCTCTGTAAGGATCAAAAATACCACTACCTACCCTAGGTTTGAAATAGTCCATAGTAATAGAAGGAGGAAAAAAAAAAAAAAAAAGACACTGGCAATAAAAATAAAAGGTAGAAAGGATTATCCAGATATGAAAGGACCTAATACAAATCTGAAAGGATACTCTCCAATTTCCGTCAAATAAGTGGCTAAGAGATAAGAACAGATAATTCATGTAGGAAAAAGACCAAAGAGTAAAACACTTGAGAAAATGCTCATAATTAAAGAAATGTAAAACAAATTATAAAGGCATCATCTTGTCAATTAAATTAGCAAAAATAAATAAAAGCTATAAAATTCAAAAAAAAAAAAAAGGGAAAAAAAAAAAAAAAAAGACACTGGCAATAAAAATAAAAGGTAGAAAGGATTATCCAGATATGAAAGGACCTAATACAAATCTGAAAGGATACTCTCCAATTTCCGTCAAATAAGTGGCTAAGAGATAAGAACAGATAATTCATGTAGGAAAAAGACCAAAGAGTAAAACACTTGAGAAAATGCTCATAATTAAAGAAATGTAAAACAAATTATAAAGGCATCATCTTGTCAATTAAATTAGCAAAAATAAATAAAAGCTATAAAATTCAATGTAGGATGTAGCACAGGTATAAAACACAGTCATTCTAGTAATGGGACTATTATTTCATGAAAATAATAAAAAACAAAGTTATCAATACAAAGATAAAGCTGCACAATATATAACATGAAAAATTAAAGAATAGTTAACCTATGGCAATCTGATTGTATGCATTTTTACATTTTTATTGAAGATAAATATATAGGTAAATGCATGAAAATTCTACATGAAATTAGGCTAAATGAATAAAAGAAACAAAAAATAATATGGCATGTTAATTAAAGTATTAAATTATGTTTATATAATGATAAGGATTATAGGAGGTAAATAGTGATTTTATGGTACAAAGGTTTTTGTTCTTGTTTGCTTGCTTTGTTACTTTTATGTATAGTATTCTATGGAGTTAGTTAAGCACAATTTTGAATTCTCTCTGGTTCTGTACAGCCTAAGTCAAAAAAAAGCACCCAGTGGATTTTCTCAGGTATGAATTCTCTCCTAGGCCAGTCAATGGCAACAGGAATATGAGGCCAGAGTTCATATTTCAGGCTATTTCTAGGAAGCCAAAGATGCTCTGAAATTTTTGAAAGAGTAATCTGATTCTCCATTTTAAGAACCTCCAAGAGCTGAACAAGTTCATCCTCATGACAAGGATTTCTGTTATCAGGTATAGAGTTAGGTATATACGAAGGTGGGGGAAAGACTGGGAGAAACGTCAATGTAAAAGCATAGCTGGAATGGTTACCAAACAGGCAGGACAGTGTTTCTGGTTAGCTTTGAAATCGACCTATACATTCCTCATCACTGTGACTATAGACCTGCTTGTCCTAGAAATGTGAAGAATAGCAAATAACTCCTCAGGCTCTTATCTGACTGGTATGACCAAATGAATCTATAAAGTGATAGACAAGTAATTTAGTTTTTAAGTATCTCCCAAGCATTAGGCCTTTATCTGAATTTCAGAGTTCCTGGACAGAATCCAAAAAGAGCTCACATCATTATATATATCTTAGTGTGAAAGAACCATGGTAGCCCCATAACTCTGGTCAGTCTAGTTCATTTGCACCAAATTTTAGAGGATCAGTGGTAAATGGGTTGAGGAAACACAAAGGATTATATTAATCTAACTGAAGGGCTCTCATGAGCAGAGGGCTCTATTGACCAGTTGCCATGGATGTTTCAGCAAAAGAGGGGAGAGGGAAGATGGATGGATCATGCTTACTGTCTTGCTTGAGAAAAAGAGAGGGTTTTTATTAGTGCTTAAGGCTGAGATGGCAATGGAAGAGAAAGGATTCATATGTTGAAACAGTATTCACACACATATTTGCCATATACACTGGATAATTTCAGAAACATGAGAGTTTGGGAGAAGGTAGACAGAGGGCTGAATGCACAGAACAGAATTTTTCAGATAAAAAAAAATTCAGGGCCAGCCCGTGGCTCACTTGGGAGAGTATGGTGCTGATAACACCAAGGCCACAGGTTCGGATCCTATATAGGGATGGCCGGTTAGCTCACTGGGTGAGCGTGGTGCTGATAACACCAAGTCAAGGGTTGAGATCCCCTTACCGGTCATCTTTCAAAAAAAAAATTCAATCCTTAAGTTCCAGTAAACACCTGAAATTTTCCATTTAACTTCCTATAAGGCCAGCCTCCAAGATGACTCCCAGTGATCTCCCCAATGATTATCCCTTTGTGTAATCCCCTCCCAGACTGCATCAGGGTCAATCGTAACCAATATAACATGGCAGAAGTAACTGTATGTTACTTCTGAGGCTGGGTCAGGAAAGAAAGTGTGGCTTCTATTCTCTCTCGGGTCATTCGCCTAGGGGGAAGCCAGCTTCTATGTTATGAGCAGCCCTACTGAGGGGCCCACACTGTGAGGAACTGAGGTCTCTGGCCAACAGCCACGTGAGTGAGCTTGGAAATGTATCCTCCAGCCAAGTCAAGCTTTCAAATGACTGCAGCCCTGGCTAACATCTTGAGAGACCCTAAGCCGGAACTACTAGCTAAGCAGCTCCCAGATTTCTGACTCTCAGAAACTGTGTGAAATAATAAAAAAAAAATTTAAAGCTGCCAAGCTTTGGGGTAATTTGTTACAAAGCAATAGATCATATGATAACATAACATCAAACTAAGCAAGTTTGATGGAGAACTGTACCATATGATGATACCATTTCATCTACTGGGTGAGGAAAAGAATTATCTTCAAATTAAAGTGGTCTGTTGCCCAAGATACCACTAAAAGCTAAACAAGGCTAAAAAAGGCACTCTACTGGAGGAAATGAAAAGTCCTTCTCTTCTGACACTAATCTAAGGACTGTCACAGTCAAAAAAGGCCCCATCAGAAGAGTCTAACACAGTCCCCTCCCACTAATTATATTACTTATCCTACAGCCATAGACATGAGATTAGTTAAGGGTAGGTTTCATGTACAAGGCAGCCACTGTGAAGGTGTTGTCTCATACCACAACAGTCAGGGTTAAAGTTGAGGCAGCAAATTTATCCCCAGAGACATGTGCCCGGCACTAAGCTGAGATTCACAAGATTCTCCTTGAGTTTTCCTTACCTCTTAATGCTGGGATAACTGATGCTCACTGAATTCCGATATTCGTACGAATAAAAATGAAGGGATTTAGCAAATCTTGTTCCTGCACACAGTTGTCAAAAAAAATCTGACCTTTACAACAGGAAAAAGAGGGGGGATTTAAAGATTTAAAGAAGAGGCAGTGACTGTCTGATGTATAACAAACCTTTGAAAAATTATGAAGCAGTGAAAATCCCCTACAGGTCCCAACAAAATGTGTCCAATTTGCATTCCAGCAAAGCTTTCCATACATACCATTTGGCTGTGTGTACTTCCAGGCAAATAAATCCTGGGGAATAATCCCACTGGGACCTAAATCTGATCTCTGATATATTACTGCTACACAAGCTCCAGACCAGGCTCCACAACTGCCTTTTTGGTTCCAAATAACTAAATCAAAGTCATCCTTATAAGCTTTGAAAACTGGGAATGTGAGGAGTAGTTTAATGAATGTTACAACTCAACCTATTATAGACCACAGTACATTACCGGAAGAGAAAGAGGAAAAAAACCCTCACGCTTTTAACCTCCCCAAATCTCTCAAGGCCAAATCCAGACATACCTGTCATTCACCACACCTGACTATAAAGCCTTATTCAAAGCCTGACTTTGATCAAATGGTTAGGATGCATTTGCAAACCCAACACCAGTCATGTATTGCGGGGGAGGGGCAGTGGGGGGTGTTCAGTAGAGATTAAAATCTTCTGTTTACTTTGAAAAATGGTTCGAACATTAAAAAAAAAATGGCAGCAATAAACACTGAAATGTATTCTGATTTACAATATTTCAAGAAAAAAACACAGCAAACACATTAAGTAATAAAAAATAACTTTTCTACAAGTTAGAAAAATCTACCACTCAACATATAAACTGGAGAAAACAATGTTAAGGAAAAAAGGAAAGCTAGATTTCTAGAGAAAACTGAGGGAACTAGAAGTTCCAGTATACTAGATTCCTGCATCAATTTTCTCCTTTCACAAGAAGAAAATTTTCACAAAAGAAAAATAAATTTAGGGGCCGGCCCGGTGGCGCACTGCTATAGTGCGCCGCTTGGGAAGTGCGGCGGCGCTCCTGCCGAGGGTTCAGATCCCACATACAGACTGGTTCCCGCTCACTGGCTGAGCGAGGCGCGGGAGCAACACTGAGGGCTGCGATCCCGTTGCCGGTCCCGGTCCGGTACGGGGGCGACACTGAGGGTTGCAATCCGTTGCCGGACACGGAAAAAGACAAAAAAATAAATAAATAAATAAATAAATTTAGAGAAGACACACTAAAACATTAATCATAGTGACTACTATTAGACAAATTACAAAACATATAGAGGCAAGAAATAGAAATTGATGGACTAAAAAAGAAAAGGGTAAGAACACTTAGGAATTCAATAGTTTGATGCAAAAGACATGAAAATAAGAAACCACCCTGCCACATAACAAAGAGATGGGAACTTTAGAGTTTTACTATCCGTATATAATGTCACTATAAGTAGTAGTGGAGTAACAACTTAAATCAGTTTATATAGCATCTTAAAAAGAACCAGTTGCTTATCAGGAATTAGAATGAACTCCCTCTCCAGAAGGTTATTTTGCAAGCAGGAAGATAAGCTGGTAATCTATAAGAAAACCGAGCCTTCCTGTACAGTCAGCATGACCCAGCCCCATTGCCTGGTCCAGGATTCTGATGGCAGATGAAACCAGAAATATCACCATCTACTCCCAGGATCCAAAGTATGACCGAAACTCTTTTCTTGGCAAGTCAGATTTCAACCCTGTCCAGGCAACATGAATAAGGTGTGATTACCACTTTTGGAAAAAAGACATTCCTTAGCACAAAAACTAAAATCTCAATGCCTTATTTGGCCCAAAAGAGCCATCCAGCCACTTTAAGAGAGAAGCATGCCAGGAGATCCATAAGAATAAGAAGGAGCTTTATTATCAAAGTCCTATACAGTCCAAAAGCTTTGGACTTAATAGTGATAATGAAAAAAACAAAAAACCCCAAATAACAAGTGTTGGTGAGGATATAGAGAAATTGGAACTCTCATGCATAGCTATTATGGAAAACTGGAAGTTCCTCAAAAATTAAACATAAAATTACCATATGACCCAGCAATTCCACTCCTAGGTGTATATATCCAAAAGAATTGAAAACAGGTACTCAAATACGTGTACATACGTGTTTCTAGAAACACTATTCATAATAGCCAAAAGGTGGAAACAGCCCAAATATCCAACAATGATGAATGGAGAAACAAATTGTGATATACACACACAAATTACTCAGCCACAAAAAAGAATGAAGTACCGATTCATGCTACAACATAGATAAACCT
Source organism: Galeopterus variegatus (assembly GCF_000696425.1). Lineage (NCBI taxonomy): Eukaryota > Metazoa > Chordata > Mammalia > Dermoptera > Cynocephalidae > Galeopterus > Galeopterus variegatus. The sequence goes on along the minus strand of NW_007726636.1, from coordinate 113,233 downwards.
CAAAAACATTATGGTAAGTGAAAGAAGCCAGACATGAAAGGTCATATTATTATATTACATGATTCCATATATAAGAAATATCCAGAATAGGTAAATCCATAGAGACAGAATGTAGATTGGTGTTTGCCTGGGGTTGGAGGAAAGGAAAAATAAGGAGAAACTTTTTAGTGGGTATGAGATTTCCTTTAGGGGTGATGAAAATGTTTTAGAACTAGATAGAAGTGGTAGTTGCACAACATTGTGAATGTACTAAATGCCACTAAATTGTTCACTTAAAAATGGTTAATTTTATGTTATAAGAATTTCACCTTAATTTTTTTAAAAAGCTTTTGAAAATAAAAGTATTTTTTATTTTTCTAAAGTGTTTTAACAGTATGAGCTTCCCTTTTGGGAAACCATTAATAAGTTCCAGTTAAAGCCTGTGGTGTCTTCTCTATCATTTTTGTAGAGATAAGCAGTCACCACAGTCAGATTCTTGCAAAAGTGAAGTACACCTGGTAGCTTTCCACTCACCAAAATTGGTTGCACTGAAGCAGAAATGTCACTGAGCCATCTCTGTGTACTCCTTCTGGAGGCTTACTAAACCTTAGCTTCCTCAGCCAGCTACAAACTCCTCCTTAGAGACTCTTACATCTACTGAAACCTCATAAAGATTTCACATTATACAAGACCAAAGTAAGGAATTTCCCCCTCTTCCATCACAGCTCAATGCAGAGTTCTCTGGAGATACAGGTAATTCACTGTCTCCTGTCTTGCACTCTGAACAAAGATCCTCTCCCAAGCTTTTCCCCTACTTAAGGACAGCTTAAAATCTCACCAACAGATAGGATTTTCTGGTAGAAGCACTTTGAATAATCATTCTTCATACTGTCATGTTGTCTTTCACATTTTCTCTTTCAAACTATTGAGGCAAGAGCATTTTCAGAGTATGAGGTCCATCCTGTGGTGTTTAAACTTGTTGTCATCTTTGCTGCCATCAATAACCTCCCACCTACCTGGCAGAAGGCCTCAGTCACCCATGCCCTTAAAAACTCCTATTGTTGGTGGTTTATAATTTCACCCCTGTCCCAATCCAACTCGATGACACCATGAAGATACAAAACACACACAAACTTCCTGAAACTCTTCCTCATTGTTTTACTCATTGCTATTTCCACAGCTTTCTTTTGGAGAAAAAGTCAAGCCTTTCCTGGCTTCAGAGTTAACCAAAGGGGGCGATAGTCACTCACTACCAAAGGGTCCCAAATTAGCTTCTATGCTTACAGCTATATATAATAAAAGCATAAACTGAGAATCATCCCCTTTCCCATTAATTAAAAAAATAAACTGCTCCAATAAAAAGTACTTGTTAATGGTACCAATAAGTTGCTTACCCTCTATGAGCTTAAGTTGGAACGTTTTTTAAAAATAACTTTTAATTACCTTTTAGGATCCAGGTACAATCTTTATGACTACCTCTCTAGGCAAGATGTGCTGCTCCCTCCCTTAAGATCTGATGGTTCATACCTCCATAGTTTCCATCATCCTGAGATGATCTTTTAATAGTATCTAGGATCATCAGTTACATACCACTTTACCTCCTCTCACCTCTAGATAGAGTATCAAGAGCCAGTAATTGCTATGTCATTTTGGATTTTTAATTTTTCTACTATCTGTCAGTACTGCAGTTCTATGAATCTCCTAACTTCAAGCCAGAACTTCAGCTTCCCCAATTAGACACTGGAATTAAAAAACTCATGTGCCTTATTCCCATTTAGTTACCTCCTCACACACGGGGAACAGCCTGGTTAGTGCGTTTGTTAGGATGTATGCCATGCTTTCAGCAGGCCTTTCTATTGAACCCTGGTATCCAACTACAGGGACCAGTAAGCAGTCTGAAGTTTGCTGCCAGATGACAGCCAGCCCAGGATTCTCTTCAGTAGACACAGCAGAATCACAAAGAGAAAGGGTTTTCCCCATAGAATTGTGATTAAAATAATATTAATGTGTATCCAATAAGACAGAAAGGTCCAGGAACAAGCCACATTCACCTTTGTCTCTTGATCCTGTTCTGCAAATGGCCTACCTGAAGGTCAGCTATAGTTCTGCCCTCATCCACATAAAAAGCAAATAAGTTATCGTCATTGCCGTTTTCCAAATAATATTCATGTTTTAATAGAAGATTTTACTGAGTAACCTTGAGCATGTTACTTAACCCATCTGGAACCTGAGTTTTATGTGTAAAGGAGGGACTCTAATAAAAGCACAGTCTATTTTGTGGGTTGTTGTGAAACTTTAATGAAAAAAGTATAGGCAAACTGTCACAGCCAAGAGGAGCCCAAGGAGACATCACTACTAAATGTAAGGTGGTATCCTGGATGGGATCCTAAAACAGAAAGATCATTAGATAAAAACCAAGGAAATCTGAATAAAGCATGGACTTTAATAGTAAGCTATAAATATTGGTTCATTAATTGTGACAAACGTACCACAGGAATGTAATATGTTAATAATAGGGGAAACTAGGTATGGAGTATTTGGGAACTTCTTTACAAATTTTCTGTATATCTAAATCTATTCTAAAATAAAAAGGCTAAAATGCAAAATTACTTTATAAATTGTAAAGTTCTAGTCAATTGTAAAATATCGCTAATTTAGTAGATTTAGTCTTTTATGTAGATTGTTGGTAGATAGGCAGCCATCTTAAGTAGCTCAGATGACAGAGATAGCTTGAAGAGTTAAGTTCTGGTGTGGAAGAGTCTAGCCCCCAGAAACATCCCAGCTGTTTCCTGCCAGCTGGTGCCTCATGTGTGACTTTCCATAGAGTTTATTTTCTTTCTGTAATTATCTTTGCCTTTCAACCTATTTAAAAAAAAAGGTTACTATTTGAAAAGAGGTTCTAAGCAGGTAGGTGCTTTAATTTAATACTACGAAAAGTGAAATGTAAGGCATGGGTATGGCTATTTACTGGGTCCATTTCCTAACTGGCTGAAACATCTTATTTCTACTCCTAACCTCAAATGTGGAAACAGACACCCAGAGACAGAATTCAGCAAGTGTACCCAACCCCTTCCAACCCCTGTTATGCTCTGGAAAAAAAAAAAAAAAAAAAAGAAGAAAGCAAAAGTCCCAGAAGTGCAGGAAATTGTTTCTCAGACGAAAGACAACACTTCCTTTCCCAGAACAATCCATCTCCCCCACTGACATCCTGCTCCTGCTATATTTACCCAACCCAAATCTGCCGATGATATACTTCCAGCTGCACTCCTGCCACATGGTCCTGTCACTCAGCTGGAGCACTCAGAAGGGAATCTGTCCAGAGGGCAGAGCCTAGAAATCACTACACACTAATCCATGCTTCCTCTATTGCTAGCCTTCAGAGTAAAGTGAGACAAAATACGAACAGTATTACTCCCTGTTTATTTTGGAAGTGACTGGGGAGACAAGAGGTACTTCATTTTATATTGTTGCTAATTTTGACTGCTCTCATGGTAGCCAGTGGAGGAACCTGAACAATGAAGAGATTGAAATGGGAGATTAAAAATAACTCTGTTAATGCTAGCCAGCCAAAAAACATCACTTCCACCCCAGCCCACTAAGATGAGGCTATCAAGTCACCTTATTACAGAGTAATAAGTTCTGGGTAGATGGATCCAAGGAGTCAAGGATGGTACCATTTCATTCACCCCACCTCACCCTACCTCACAGCACATTCTACTAAAAGTGGAAAGCCCAAACATTGCACTGGGTAAAGGTAAATGTTAGAGCTGACTCCCATTTTCCTATTTAGCAGCTCTGTATTTTTGGTCCTTCCCTCACATCCCCCCCCCCATCCCAAGTTCTTTTCTTCTGCCCCTTTCTATTCATTCCTCCTTACCTTCTGCCTCTCTAATAGCTTTTCTTTTCTTTCCTCTCTCTTTCTCTTTCTCTTTTTTAATTATGGGCAAGGTCCACTCAAAACATACTGACATTTGATAAGGCTTTTATTAGTAATGGTCATATCATTACTCTAGTCCTCACAGAAATAACAGCAAAGAACTAGAGGCTCAAGAACAATGCCTTTTTTTTCTCTCTGTTCTTTTCTGAGATTCAGTCATGCATATTAATCAGATCTGTCAAAGGAATGAAATAAAAGCAAAAGGAAAAATACAGAGAAATAAGAGGAAGGAAAGAAAAGAGTGATAGTAAAGGAGAATGGGGAAATGTTTTTCTAAACTTTTCTCTCCTAGAGTGCCTGGATATGGGTATTTCCAAACTTTACAGATTTTAAAAAGCTTAAGTGGAAGTTCTTACTGAGCCCAATCAAGATTTTAAAATACATTTAAGACTAAAAGTTGAAATATAACAATGAATTCATAGCAAATCCCACTTATTAAAGGGAGGGGGAAAAGAAGGGCATCAGTTTCACATGGCTGTTGTCAATCTGGCTTACAGAAGTATTTATGCTGTTGGTTGAGTGGACAACAAATTCCACAGGGTGATATTGTCATTGTAGGAAATTACCAAGTCCCCAGTTAAGCCTCATTGAGCCACACCTTTTTCCAATTTTCAAAACTCTTTTCAGTTACTAGATTTTTTTTTAAAACACTGCCACCAAAGCCATAAAGAAAGTTAGACCTTTAGGGCATGCAATTGTGTTTCTTATAGGTAGAGAAACTAAAACAAGCAAGTTAGGAAGACAGTTTGTGTCCACACCTAAGAACATGTACTTTAAGAACAAATATTCTAAGCAACCACTCAAAATTCACCATCACTGCAAGCTGAAATTGATTCAGACAAGAATCATCAATGTATGATAAATCTTGGGGGAAGAAGTTTAAAGGGGACTGTGGTCTTCAAGTGTTTCCCCACAGATTCCTTATTAGTTCCAAGGGAAAAATAACATCTATGTAGTAAAGAAACCAAATAACACTTGACCAGGTGATCAAAATTAATATCACCAATGAGTGGCACCTGTGGATGTGATGCCCTGAAAGGTACACTATATCAGTAGTGGCATGCCAGATATGCATAACCAGAATCTAATCATGAAGAAACATCAGACAAAACCAAAACGAGGAATAGTCTTGAGAAAAAGAGAAAGAAAAGGAAGGAAGGGAAAAAAAGAAGGAACAAAATGGCTTGCAATTATAAAAAATGTCAATGTCAAGCTGGCCAGTTAGCTCAGTTGGCTAGAGCACAGCCTTATAATCTCACAGGTTTGGATCCCTGTACCGGCCAGCCACCAAAAAAATGTCAGTTACATAAAGGACAAAAAAAGCCTAAAGAACTGTTCCAGATTAAAGGAGACTAAAAAAACATGACAACTAAATGCAATACGTAATCCTTGACTGAGGGGGGAAGAAAACATACACAAAAAACTTTATTACTGGACAACTGAAAAAACTGAAATATGATGAGTAAGTTACTGTATCAATGTTAAATTGCTTGAATTTGATAACTGTTCTTAGATTGAGTAAGACAGTATCCTTGTTCTTAGGAAAAACACACTGAAGCATTAAGGGATAAAAGGTCATAATGTATAACCTACTCTAAAATGATTTAGAAAAAATAGGGCTGGCTGGTTACCTCACTTGGCAGAGCGTGGTGCTGAGAAAAAATAATTTTATATATATACATACACATGTGTGTTTATAGGGAGAAAGAGAATAATAAAAACAAGTAGCAAAAGAGTATATGGGAGACCTCTGTGTTATTCTTGCAAATTTTTTGTAAGTTTGAAATTATTTCAATATAAAAATTCAGAAAAATTCACTATCAGTTGATCTGATGAAATGTCCTGACACCAATGAGATAAAGGGGGAAATTAGCTTGCACTCACGTTCTAGACAGCAATAAACCAACCTCTGGTAGGGAAGTGAGCCAACTTTTTCCTTCCCTTTGGAGCTTTTGGAGGAAGACTATTACCAACATAAATATTTCCCATTCTCTACCTTCCTTTACTGCATGCACACAACCCAGTTTTGTTGACTATTAACCCTATGGCCTACCTAGGATCACTTAGGATCCTGGCAACATCCACCATTCCCTAAATATAAAACTGTCCTACCAAAGGAAACCACTGCTCATTTTTCTTCCTTATAGAACCTAGAGAACAGAATGAGTCTTTAAAACCCCTGAAATGAGACCAAGATGCTAATCTTGGGCTCACTTGGGAGGATTAATGAGCCATATTTGGATTCTGACAACAGAAGTCCATTTTCCTTGGACTACTTTCCATATAATGCTTCTGTCCAGGTAGGCCAAACAAAGAATTTCTCTTTCTTGGCCAAAAGGAACCAGGATCCTCTGCCAGAGTCACCAGGCTCTGGTCACAAAAAGTATTTGGCTATAGTAGATATTAATAATGTATCTTTGATGTAGACAAATACCAAGTAAAAGAGAAAAAGGAGAAAGAGCAGCACTTTAATTTCAGAACACAGTAAGCTATCAAGCAAACGATAGGTCAAAGGTCTTTTTGTGGAAGACATTTGTACTCCAACATCCACTCCAACTTACTCTTTTAGAAAGATTTTAACAACTGTCTAACTGCTTTACTGGTTCACTGCTTCACTTCCTCATTCTACCCTTGAAAATCCTAGGAATACTTTTCCTAAGGAAGGAAGCATTCTCTCTGAGGTCCCAAAATTCCCAAGGGCTACTTCTATATGCTTTCTCTGGTATTCAAAAGACAAATATATGATGGAATATTTTACTGAGTATGAAGCCAAATCCTGTCCAAAGTTAAAAGGGTTTTGGTATTGCTTTCCTCATGAGACCCTCAGGCTATGATAGTAGGTTGCTACTAAAAAACACTTTTAAAAAATATTTTTATAATCTGTATTTTTATAATGTTTTATTTTGAAAACATTCTTTTCTGACATATGTCCATATGAATTTGAGATGAGATATCTCAAAGTACACAGAAATTACATGTACTTGCCTATAAATTTACTAAAATTTAATTATATCCAGAAAGAAGGACACCTGTATGCTGGCTATTGGTCAGTTGAAGAATGTGTCTGGTTTTATATGCACATGTAACTCAAATGTCAAATAAAAATTGGCTAATGTAGGAAAAAATCATCTTAAAAGTTGGAAAAGGTTCTATTATGTTGGCATACATAAATACTGATATGTTAGTAAGTATTCTTTAATTAGCACTTACATTATTTTTGAACTGGGACTAACTTTTAGACTGGCAGGAGAAAAGGGCTTTCCTCATTTGTTTAGCACCCTAGTTAAATAGCTACTAAAGTCTTTGTTTTGTGCCCTTAGACTTCAAAATCCTAATAATTGTGTCAGAAGCCCAAGCCTGAGAGGACTCAAGTTGAATTTTATTAGAGAAGACAATCTGCCATTGATATCTTATCCTATGGTACAATTGTAGTCAGTTCAGTTTTGAGATGCACAGACTGATTAATCAAAGTCCAGTATAAATGGACTAGTCAGCCCTAAGACATCCAAGGCTCTATAGCAGCTAATGAAGCTGCCATGCAGATAGTATCTCCCTGGTCACTGCCAGACAGTCAGGACTAGGGCAGAGGGTGGGTGTGGGATAGACAATGTGGATGATGCCACTGCTATTCTTCTGACCATCCTAGAACGTCTTTCAGAAAACCAAGGCAAGAGCCGGCCCGTGGCTCACTTGGGAGAGTGTGGTGCTGAGAACACCAAGGCCCCGGGTTTGGATCCTATGTAGGGATGGCTGGTTAGCTCACTGGTGGAGCGTGGTGTTGACAACACCAAGTCAAGGGTTAAGATCCCCTTACTGGTCATCTTTTTTTAAAAAAAAAAAGAAAACCAAGGCATACGACAATTTCTTGAGGTCACATGTAGAAGCTGCACAGGCTTTAAACCAGTGCCCAGTTGTCCATTCAAATTCTAGAGCTTCTCAACTCACCAGCCCACTAGACCATAAACTTTATGAGAACAGGAACTGAGTTGGTCCCCTTGAAAACTAGGTCCTAGGACCCAGTTCAATTTCTGGCACATAGTAAGTGCTCAAGAAATATTTGTTGACTGAATATATAAATGAACTTATGCTAAGAGAAAAGTTCCCGGAGAAGATGCTGTTTTGTAGTCTTTCCAGTACAAATGATTCCCTCCTTGACCCACCAAAAGGACTGAAAAGAACGGCCATGTCTAACATGACTATGTCTAAACAACCAGTTTAACATCACATAAAAGGGATAAGGTACAAGGTACAGAGTAACCAGTCAGTCATAGTCACATCCACAATCCTCATTTCCTTGAGGAAGACTACTTATTCTAACATTCTCCAGGATCTGAAATTACTCAAAAAGGTTCTAATCATTCTTTGCCTGGCAAAAGCTGACGCATCCAGAAATGACAAACTGAATAAAATTATTTTACTGAAACCAAAGTTAATAGAAATTAAAACTCAGATGTAGGACTGGCCCATGGCTCACTTGGGAGAGCGTGGTGCTGACAACTCCAAGTCAAGGGTTAAGATCCCCTTACCAGTCATCTTTAAAAAAATAAATGAATAAATAAATAAAACTCAGATGTAATAGTCCACTGGCTCCCAAAAGCCTAGGGGCTAAGGCACCTCACAGAATTCTTCATAGAATGTCAAGAAAATGTGGGATAGGCACCCTGACAACACCCTCTTTGACTCCTTACCAAAGAAATAACACTGCAGAGAGACAAATTCAAGTGCTGGAACAGGACTAAATCACAAGCTCTCTCTACCATGACCAAAAGAAAAGAAATACAGTTTACACTACAACCCAGAACATATTCGTTTCTAACTGAAACAAAAGTTTCACAGAACAATACTTCCTTATTATGTGTGATGCTCTGATACTCTATTCTTATGCCTTTTTTTCCCACTTAATGCTGATTGCTTGCATCAGAAAGCAAGGAAGTGGGCCGGCCCGGTGGTGCACTGGAGAGTGCGCCGCTTGGGAGCACGGCGGCGCTCCCGCTGAGGGTTCAGATCCCATATGGAGACCGGTTCCCGCTCACTGGCTGAGCGCGGTGCGGACGCAACACCAAGGGTTGCGATCCCGTTGCCGGTCAGTAAAAAAAAAAAAAAGGAAAAAAAAAAAAAAAAAAAGCAAGGGCGGGCCAAAAGGGGGTAAAAAAAAAAAAAAAAGAAAAAAAAAAAAAAAAAAAGCAAGGGCGGGCCAAAAGGGGGTAAAAAAAAAAAAAAAAGAAAAAAAAAAAAAAAAAAAGCAAGGGCGGGCCAAAAGGGGGTAAAAAAAAAAAAAAAAGAAAAAAAAAAAAAAAAAAAGCAAGGGCGGGCCAAAAGGGGGTAAAAAAAAAAAAAAAAGAAAAAAAAAAAAAAAAAAAGCAAGGGCGGGCCAAAAGGGGGTAAAAAAAAAAAAAAAAGAAAAAAAAAAAAAAAAAAAGCAAGGGCGGGCCAAAAGGGGGTAAAAAAAAAAAAAAAAGAAAAAAAAAAAAAAAAAAAGCAAGGGCGGGCCAAAAGGGGGTAAAAAAAAAAAAAAAAGAAAAAAAAAAAAAAAAAAAAGAAAGCAAGGACGTGCTCAAAGGGGTCATATCAAAAGAACAAAGGAACCAATTTGAAGGGGCTTTCACTGGTCAAACTTGGGACAATTTGAGCACCAAAAATAATAATGATTAATTAATTGTAAGACATTAAATAATTAAATATCCATAGTCCAAAAATGGGGGGAGGACCCACATTTACCACTACTAGTGGTCATTATTAACATTAACTTCTTACTCTGAAAATTAACAATTAAAGGGGAAGAATTAGGCATTTACTCTGCCCTTTTTAGGAGAAACTGTGGCTTATCCTCCAGGGAAAGCAGTTCTTTATGAAGAATGCCAGCTAACAAATGTAGAAAGATCTTTAAAAAATCATCATTCTGTGACCCTCAGTGAAATAAATGATTCAGGCAAAGATTCATCATTGGATGACTACTAGGTACAAGGATATTAGAAAACAGGATATTCACAAAGTGCCAAATTATTACTTCATGGACTATTTACTAATGCAAAGAGAAAAATTAATGTCTTTTACAATGAGGAGATATGGCAGTCATCACCAGAAGCAAGTAATGAAACTTAACATCATCAAAGCAGGACAACCTGACAGAATATACCTCCTATAGTGATATAACATGAAGTACACAGTTTCACTTATGAAGTATTCTTGTCAAAAATGTTTAACCTGAATCTAATCAAGCCTTTAATCCTAAATTCTAGTGCACAGGAAATATATGAAATAGAAGAACAAGTTAAATGACACCACAAAGATACAGACAAACTCAGAATGTAGAACATTCCAAAGATAAACAGCCCGGTCTCTTCAAAAGTCAATGCCAAGAGAAAAAAAGGTGCAGAATATTGTACTAGATTTAAAAAGTCTAAAGAGACATGACTACCCATGAAATGAATATTTTGCTCAGATTTTGGTGCATAAAACCAACTATAGCTATAAATGACAGCTTGGGGACTGTATTAGTCTGTTTTTGTTGCTAGAACAGAATACCTGGAACTGGGTGATTTATAAAGAAAAATGGCATTTATTGCTTACAGTTTCTGAGGCTGGGAAGTCCAAAGTCCATCTGGTGTTGGCGACAGCGACCCAGGGGTCTTACATTGCAAGATGGTGGAAGCAGAGAGAGCAGAGAGACAGACTCTCTTCTTCTTTTAAAGCCCTCAGAACCACGCCCCTGACCACCATTTTTAATCCGTTCACTACAGCACAGTCCTACAGTCCAATCACCTCTTTAAGGCTCCATCTTTCAGTTACCATAATAGGATTTCCCACCCTCTTAACAGTCACAGTGGGGGCTAAGTTTCTAATACATAAAACTTGGAAGACAATTCAGTGAGTTTTGGGGGGACATAATTCAATCCACTACAGGGACAAATGGAAAAATTTTAATATGGACCAGATATTAGCTCATTGTTAACTTTCTTAGATATGATAATGGTTCTATGATTATGTAGGAGAATGTCCTTATATAGGATGCATGCTAAAGTATTCAGGGGTGAAATGTCAACATGTTTGCAACTTATTTTCAAATGGCTCGTGAAAAAAAATACACAGACAGATAAAGCAAATATGGCTAAATGTTAATAATTCTGATTAAGAGGTGGGATGTGGGTGGTCACTATGGTATTCTTTCAATTTTTGGTATGTCCAAAAATTTTCATGAAAAAAAATTGGTGGGGAGGGGATGCCATGTAACCCATTAAAATTTCATAATTCATTAATGGAAAGCAACCTGCTGTCTCAAAAATACCACCCAACCCCCAGCAGGGCAGTCATAATACCATTTCAGATCTCACTTTATTTAATCAATTAACCATTCCAAATAACATTGAAGTCCTTCTGATCCTTTTTCCTCCCCAATTAATGTCCCCGACTACCCTTAGCCTCCAGTTCCCAAGCTGTTTTCCAGGACACCTGGAAGCAAGCTGCATGGCTGACTGCAGAAAAAACCTTGCTCCCACACTACATCTGGCCCTGCCTTTCTACCAAATCAAATGCCAATTTATTGCCCTCTGATGCACAGTCTATCAGGCCACTTCCTGGATGCCCCCACTCCACACTGGGCCAGAAACTCGAGGCAATAATGTGAGTTCCACAAATGGGCAAGTAATTGCTCAATAAGCGTGGAACAAGGAAAGGCCAGTTGTGGTCTGTGCACATGTGGCAGCCCTTCACAACTTGACCTATAGTGGTAATAGAAGGCTGATGTTACAGAAGAGGCAAGCAATGAGAAGCCAGCCAACAGGCAGCCAGGAGTGCTTGTCCATCTAAGTCCCTCAGGATCTCCAAAGAACAAAGGAAAGGAACAAAGGCCCCTAAACTGGTGAGGAGCATCTTATCTCTTGGTTTCCTGAAGCAAAACTTAGACCCTAAGGTAATCAATCACTGCTTTCCATCTCTCACACTTTTTTGATGAGGTGTTCTGAGCTGAAATTATCTAATTTCCATTTTGTTCTATACCCGACTCTATCTTCTAATGGATGCCAGCAGAGAAAAGAGAAATGCACTCACCCTTTCCATAAACATACCCACCTTCACTTCAGAAACTGGGGTGATTAATTAAGCATCTGTGAGCACAGAGAGGTGGTTAGATGGGGACAAGGCTGAGACAAACTCTTCACTATCTCTCCCAATCAAAACTACATATTGAATTTCAAACATTTGGCTTCTTCTGAAATCCTGTTGGCACTTGCCCTGAGTTTGAGTGGGTAGAAAAGAAGAAAGAGACAGCCTGCCTCTTTGTTAAAAACAAGAGAGTTACTGGCTTTCCCTCTTTTTACTCATCTGACTGCTGTTATGGCAAGTTGGGCACATACACAGTGAGAAGTTTCAGGTCTCAAGAGGTAGCTGCTGAAGAGGACAAAGGCAATGAGAGCAATACCAGCAACTTTGACACCTACCATAGATCACACTGTTACACTGCCTCCTAACTTGTGCTAGAAAGAAATTAGGTTCCTTTGCCTCTGTTTTTGAGAGCTAAACTATTAAGGATGCCCTTTCCTCTTTTTTCACAACCCCTTTTCTGATAAATGTAGTGGAAAATGTGCCCTCCCACCAGCCAGCAAACTAAGTGTGTCTGGGTATTAGGGAGAGAAAAAGGGAGAACTGGACCCATGAGAAGCCAGACATGCAGAGCTGTTTCTTCTCAAGAGTTTTCATTTTCTAATCCAAGTACAAACAAATATTTAGAAGAACTTGTTGGTTTAGAAGTGTCAAATGAAGAGGATTCAATGGGGAAGGCACCAGTAAAAAGAAATGATAAGGTGAAGTCATCAAAATAGAGGCCTCTTGGAGCCACCTTATTTATATAAATATTCCCTAAAGAGAAAAAGAACCACAGTACCCTTATTTTCTCTAACTGTGCTGAAATGCCCACAAGTCTGGGGCCACTCACATTACTGAGATTCTAAGATGCCAAAGTCAGTCTGACTCAAATTCAGGTCACATTCTAACGTATTGCTCAACAATACCCAAACTGATACAGCCTTATATTTTATTATAAACCAAGAAAGTAAAAAAGGACATAGGAAATAGATACTTATATAACTTTGCCTAATCTTGCCTCTCCCAACACTTAGCCCTTTACATGAATTTGTCTGCCAAATTTTATCATACTTGGTTCTTTTACTCTCCACTTAGGCCTTGAACAATTCACAAGCCCAATTCCAAGTCAGACAAAGCTAATGACGTGTTCAATCTTCTTCTCACGCTGATTAATAATGATATATTACTTACTCTATTACTCCCCAAACTATAGAACCCTGTAGAAAAAATGTAAGGATGCATTCCATCAACATAGGACATGATGACTCTAGCAAATTTTTTTCATATAATTTATTCTCGATCTTTTTCCTGAAAGTGACTACTAAAATCTCTTTTCCCTACACCTCCCCATCTTCCAGATTAAACTTAGTTACAAAGCCTTCTCAAACAGTTTCATTTCTGCCTAGGTGGCTATTTCTAAGAGGCCTAGGCTAGACAGGTGGTAAGTCATAGTTCCTCCCAGGTTGGCTTCCAAACTCTGTTTAAATGTTCTCTGCAAACCTCTGGAGGTTAGATGGACTCAAACCTCTTAGCTCAGACTCTGAATTCACAAATCTTGAGACAGACAGCACCCTACAAGGTGTGTTTGTTCAGGATAAACTATATTTAAATAAACTCCTGATGCATCCACTTTCTCCTGGCACCTGCTTCCCCCTCTTAAACTCAAGAACACCATATCTTGCTGTTTCAGTAAGATCAGTAAAGAAATATTTATCCTATTCCTCAGAATTACTCTGTGCAACCCACCACTGTCTTTGGGAATATCTAAACTCTGGCCATAACAGTTTCACATGAGAAAGCCAAATAAGCAAATGTATAAGCTATCATTTTTGTCCATTTCTTTGGCTTGTTTGTTATGCAAAGAGCAGGAGTAAGAAAAGATGGTAGCAACAGATTGCTCTTACTCGCTGTCCTCCATTCCATGCCTAATAGGACCATATAGCACAGAGTAGAGGTTACAAAGGTAAGCTTTGGAATGGTCAACTAGAGCCACTAGTCTTATAAAACCAGTGATAATGAGGGCAGGAAGTTTGACTGTTTCTTTAAAACCATTTTTTAAAAACCATTACAGACCCAATGCATAAGTGTCTAAGGAAAATGCCTGACACATAACAGATACTCAAGAAATATTGATTAGAAGCAACTCAATAACTCAGGCACAGAAGGAATCAAATTTGGGGGAATTCCAGGAAAAAAAAAGTTCAAGAAGCTAGAACAGTTCCATAGTTAATACAGGTGCTTATATTGAGCCAAGATGACCTTAGTATTACACTGAGTACAACCAATCCTGATAATCTAAACTGCACATTAGGTCCTCAGAACTAAAAAGGCCTGGAATTAAATCTCCAAAAGCAAAGGTTTGGCTGGTGAGGTCACTTGGTATAGTGTGGTGCTGATATCACCAAGGTCAAGGGTTCAGATGCCTATACTGGCCAGCTGCCAAAAAAAGAAAAAATAAATCTCTAAAGGCAAAATCCCCAAGACCACCCCACACACATACATGACACCCACACACACATATACACATCCCACTAAGAAGTCTTCCTCAAGCCCTTGCCCTGAAGGCTTTAAAATCACTAAGAGATGATCCTGAAAGAGAAGATTTTGGTTGTGATACTTTTAGGCTATTCCTCTCTTCCTGCTTTAAATCAGATATCTTCTGGAAAAGATTCTCTGTGTAATAACCTAAGTTTAAACACCAAGGACAAAGGCAGCCTAAATCTGAAGGCAAATGACCACAGCCAAACATCACAAATCACAACTGGCTAGAGCCCTTTCCGTAAAGCTATATTGGATGAAGGGTACTAAGGCTTGCAAAGACTAATCTAGTAGGGGAACAAAGGGATCAAAGACCACAGATCATGTTGGCTAGAAGCATTCTTCTAAACTGTCTACTCTTTTCAGATGTAGAATCAAGAGCAGTATCAAATATCCTAGTATTTCACTTTCCTTTCCATGCCCGTATCACACAGGGTCTAGCTATGAGACTGAAGACAACTCTAGCATCTTTTAGGGCAAGAGCCCTACAAGATTGCTGAGGTATAAAAGGAAAAGTGTCTTTGGAATCTAAACCAATGATAGGGCTTAGGCAGATGTAAGGGAGAGGCAGTAGCCCTACTGCCCCTAGGGCCAGGACAACCCAGCCCTACGGGCAGCACAGAGTTAACTACCCACCCGCTTTGAGAAGCACAAAGGTACATCACTGCAACATGCCTAACATTTACATTGCCTCTCTCTGCTCATTAAACAGGTTTTGGTTAAATAATGAACAAACTGTATTACAGATTCCGATGAGAATTCCAAAATTATAAATCAACTGGGAAAGTCCAAAGGGGCAGACAGACAAGGAGGGGGGAGAAGGATAATATTGACTAATATAAAGGGCGCAGCTTGACAGTGGATATTTCTGCCACACCTGATCAAACACACTCCGTGGGGGGAGGGGAAAGAGAGCAAGAGAGGGGAGATGGGACAAGACAGCCTGAAATTTGCATCCGGAAAAGATTAAAACGGATTCTTTGGGGATAGAGAAAATACATAATATATATTACTATAAATGCAAAACTGTACTAAAAGCTAACTCAAATGTCAAAGATTACAGCTTGAATAAATTTAAATATAAAAGCCATGTGCTTCCTTGAGTTAATGAGAGAGACATAAAAGGACAACCTGGGCCAGAAGGCTGAAAAGAGCCTTGTGCTGCCTTTGCTGGGCAATGGGTCCAAAGCACAGCAGCAACTACATTCAGAGGCTTCTCTCCACAGCTCTGAGCCCTGAGAAAGAACTGGTGAATCCAACACTTTTGCAGTCTACATTTGCTTTTTTTAAAAAATTGAGATATGATTCACATACCATAAAATTTACCCTTTTAAAGTGTACAATTTAGTGGTTTCTTGTATATTCACAAAGTTGTGCAACCAACACTATCTAATTCCAGAACATTTTCATCACCCCAAAAAGAAACCCTGTACCCCTTAGCAGTCACTACCTATGCCTGCTCCCAGCCTCTGGCAACCACACAGAGCCTCTGTTTAAACTCCTCCTGCTTTAAATCCTTCTAAAAGGATTCCTATGAGGACTTCAAGACCAAATCAAGGGGAGCAGTCAAGTCTATCTCATTGGTTGCAAGCTAAGGCTTTATCCAAAGTAAGAATATGCAAAGTTTGCTCTTGGACACCCTTTTTCTTCCAAGTGCAAAGCTCTCTCCAGATTTAGTATTAGAATATTCTATTACTCTAAATGCTACAGAGCATGCAGTCATCATGCAGTTTGAGCAAATACTGACTGAAAATGTGGTTCAAAGACACAAATCTGTGAGAATAACTAGCACAGACTTAGCCAACCTTATTGGAGACAATGGACATATTTCCTTCACAATGATCAGATAATACTCCTGGAGAAGTAGGTAGTGCTTATGTACTTAAAAGATCCTCTGACTGTTTGCAAGAAAAGACAAAGAACTCATTTTAGTTTACGGACAACGTCCAATGAACCACCCATTTCCAACAGTGATATTCTTACCAACCAAGTCAGCAGATAGTCTAAAAAAATGCAATCAGAAAGTCTTTGCGAACCGGCCTGTTAGTTCACTTGGTTAGAGTATGGTACTGATAACACCAAGGTCCAGGGTTCAATCCTTGTACTGACCAGCAAAAAAAGAAAAACAAAACAAAACAAAACCAGAATGTTTTTGCAAAAAGGACCACACCCAAATCAGTTTCATGAGTTAAATTGGGTAGAAGTCCTAGAATTCCCACCATCCCTCCTCAAATCTAAGTGGTAAACCATAACTAGTCTCATAACACGGGCAGTCACTTCAGTTTCTCTTTCCAAGTTCAAAACCCTTTCCCAGCCTCCTCCCATTAACAGGCTTCCAGGAAAGCAGTCCTCCTGACACTGCCAATCAGAAAAATCTGTTTGTTTCAGTAAGAGAAACAAGAAATTGGTCATGGATTGCAGAATCCAGGACCACAGGGGCAGCTGACCCATAAACCTGCTCCTAGGAGCCAGCACTGTGTGGGGGGTCAGAACTAATCTGAAGGCCATGAAATGTTCTGTTTTGGTCCACTCTGCCATTTTCTCAGGCAGGTAATATGCTAAAACCCAAGGACAATAGGACAACCTTGGAAGGCACCATTTTAACATCTGCCACAGCTGTTGGCCTTGGAAAACACTACTACCTTTCTCGTCATCCCATAGAAAAGCTTAGCAACACCCAACTATGTTCTTAATACCACTGACAGAACTGGCTTTTTAACACATTCTGGTTTTATTAGGTCTAAGAAGCAGATAATCTGGCTGGATTCCTAACCCAAGGATATAGGAAAATTAGGCAGCAGACAACTTTGACAGCTCTTAAATGGTCTAGAGACCCCAAGTCCTGGACTATATCACTCACCACAGGTAATGGTATCTGAGCTGGAATCTTAGGACATGTCAGGATGGACAAAACAGGCATGGGATCTGGGTTGGCTGGTAGACAGGAAACGTGCCTCTGTCAGGATAGCAACACCACCTCAGCTCCTCAAGGTTTGCAGAGTGCCCAAAAGGCCTACAAGGCTACTCCAGACTGATCTTAGCCATTTTAGGGTGTTCCCAACCACATATAACAATGATCCTTCACTGTGTATAAAATGATTATCAAGTGTTTCTAATTATATTAACTTGTTTAATCCTCAATATTTCTTAGGAAGACAGTACTCTGAATTCTAGCCCACCAAAAAAATTGTAAATCTCTACTCACTATATTTTCTTTCTAATTGGGATATGTAAGCTTTATGTGTAAAATAAAAACATAAAAAAAAATGTGTGCACATAGCCAACTTTCTAAAGTAGCCAACTTACAGTTACAGGCCATAAAATAATAACATGCCACGTAGTAGCAGCATCAACCTAACAATCACTTCTTCTATACTTGATCCTTCTTGGCTAACATTTCCAAAGCTTTATCAATTGAGTGAAATCGCTCCTTTAAAGAAAAAATGTAGGGGGCCGGCCTGTGGCTCACTTGGTAGAGTGCGGTGCTGATAACACCAAGGCCACGGGTTCGGATCCCATATAGGGATGGCCGGTTCGCTCACTGGCTGAGCGTGGTGCTGACAACACCAAGTCAAGGGTTAAGATCCCCTTACCGGTCATATTTAAAAAAAAAAAAAAAGAAATTTTTCTCCAGATTTTCTCCCACGTTTCTCATGAAAGGAGAAAACTTTTTTATTATTTAATTTGTAGAAGCCTAACAGTATTCAATTACAGTCTGACGTGTGTCAGTAGCTAAAAGCGTTCCAGGGTTAAACAATGCAAGAACCCTTCACAGTCAACAGAGGAACACAGCTCTGAGGCTTTCTCTTTCAGTCTACATCTACCCCCTTGAAAAACTCATCGTAGGGCCGGCCCATGGCTCACTCCGGAGAGTGCAGTGCTGATAACACCAAGGCCATGGGTTCGGATCCTATATAGGGATGACCGGTTCGCTCACTGGCTGAGCATGGTGCCAACAACAACAAGTCAAGGGTTAAGATCCCCTGACCGGTCATCTTTAAAAAAAAAAAACTCATCGGTATTAACATTTTCTTCCTTCCTTGCCATGTATATATACATACGATATAAGGCACTTCATGTGTACATTCTCCTCTAATTGTATGTATGAAGCAATACAGAACAGGGGAAAGAACACTAAACCAAGCATCAGAGACCTGATTTCTAGTTTTGAATCTACCTTTTAGGATCAGTATGACCTCAGCTAAACCATTTTTAAACCTCTCTGGGCTTCAACTTCTTTCATAAAAGGGGAACAATATCCGCCAGCCCCCCTCACAGGGTTGTGTAAAAGTTCAATAAAAAGTGTGAAAGTAGCTTTGAAAATTCTACACATGAATATTATATAAGGTTATTATGATTAGGAAAATAGGGGGAAAACAAAGGGACAAAAGATTCCTGGAACACTTGAAGAATTAAACCTCATGAAGACTAAAAGCAATGCAATAAACCAGGGGTTGGCAAACTACTCATGGGCCAAATCTGGCTTGCAGATTTGTTTTTTTAAAGAATATATATATACATATACATATTTTTAAAATAGAACATATATATTGTTCATTCATTTATGTATTATCTATGGCTGCTTTTGAGCTACAAAGGCAGAGTTGAGTAGTTGCATAGTTGCACATGGCCCACAAAGTCTAAAATATTTACTTATATGGTCCTTCACAAATAAAGTTTGTCCATTCCTGCAATTAAAAAAATACATTTTTTTTTTTTAACAAGGATAAGTAATCCTACCTAGGTATGGAGACTTACCTGTTGTATTGTTTAAAACCTCCTTTAGATGACCAAAACTATGCAGCAGAGGATCCCGTTCTTCATCCTGTAGAATACATAGGTTAAAAATAAGTGATTATTGGGCGAATAGAGGAAAACTAAAATAAAGGATAGATCAAGGCTCTTTCTCTGAATCCAACCAGAAAAGTAAGTTTTCCTCTGAGCAAAAGAAAGTTAGTCATGGTTCATATTTTCCTTTTTTTTTTTTTCTTAAAAGATGACCGGTAAGGGGATCTCAACCCTTGGCTTGGTGTTGTCAACACCACGCTCAGCTAGTGAGCCAACCGGCCATCCCTATATAGGATCCGAACCCGTGGCCTTGGTTTTATCAGCACCGCACTCTCCCGAGTGAGCCACGGGCCAGCTCATGGTTCATATTTTCCTGTTCCTTAATTTCTTATTTCACAGAGATATTTTGGGTTTACCTACAATAGTGAATCCTGAAGTGCTAATCACCATAGCACTCAAGTTACCATAAATTGCTACATCCTTTATATGTGTATTATTGTCTCCTCTCCTTCTTAATACTCACTATGTGATCATAAATATTCATTTCAAGGACATTCCTAACTCCATCCTCTCTTCTAAACCAATCCATTTTTATAAACGAACATGAGAAATTTCCAAACACACTCACCAAATATGTTTATATACACTCACCACATTGGAAATTTCTAAACTTATTTTTATGATTGTACCAAAAATTGCTCTATACAATCTTACAAAAATTATCCTTGAATATACATATGCAACAAAGAAAGCCAACTTTATAACAGGTAAGTTTCTTACTCATCTGATTGGCAAGATATGGCCTGTTCTACATATGGAAGTTTCCTGAACCCCCAAAGAGTACCATCACCAAGCCATACTCTATGTATCAATAATTAAACTAATTTAAATCAATTTGATAGCTAATTATAGCCCCAGGTAATTAGAAGATAATAAATCTTTGTGACACTTTTAGTCATACTAAAGAGCTCCCAAGTACTAGTGTAAGTTGTTTACAAAATACCTAGAAGAATAGTGCCACTTTTGGGGTCCCAGAGAAAGAATATGCATGTAAATTTGATGCTATGTTTAATAAAACAGAAAGGTCTTTGATACCAAGAACAAGTCTGAATTCCTGCTATTCTCATTATTACTGGGAACTCAATTACTGTTTTAACCATGTACAAGATCCCCTACAACAATTCAATGACCAGGCTATCTGCCCATTCCTGACTTACCAATGGTGTATGGGTGCTCCATCTGGCATTTCGTTTTATAGCACCCACCACAATGTTAATCTCCCCTTGAATGATGTAAATATTCTTATCCACCATCCTGGCAAACCTACCAAAACAATTAGGAGAAAAGTCTGGTTAATATTTGGTTACCCAGAGCATATCCATGCTTAAATCAGTAACTTATGAGGTTAGAATTTTCATTTAACTTTTCAGTACCAAGATTTTCCACCTGTAATACTAAGATGAGATGAATTCCATCTTATGTTGCAAATCCAACTGCCTGGCTCTCCTAAAGGTCTCTGGAAGTTCAGGGCAGTTCAAGATACAACTCAAAAAGCATCAATCCAGAAAATTTTCCAAAGATACCTCAACAATCTCTACCAAGTATTTCATATTCTTCAAAGTCAATTATTTCCAAAGTCCTATGATACCTTTAAGTATCTATAATGGTAGTTTGTTAAAAACAGTATTTCAAATCTTCCCTTTGTTCTTTTTAAAAATCTACTCAATAAAGTAAAAATGAAGGTTGAAATTAAAAGAAAAGAATGAAAGTTGTTAGAATAGCCTTGGTTTGGAATCACAGCTACAATGTGAACTTAAAGACTGCATCCATTCTGCATGTCAGCTCCAGAAAATTGGACAGTGGCAGTGATATCTTTGAAAAGTTCTGAAAACTCACGTTCACTTACTGATAGCAGAAAATCTCTAATAAGAGGACTAAGGTCTGGCCGGTTATCTCACTTGGAAGAGCATGGAACTGATAACACCAAGGTGAATGGTTTGGATCCCCATACTAGCCAGCCACCAAAAAGAAAGACTGTAAGCTGTAAGTAGACATTTTTTAATGCTGAGTGTATATGAATCTCTGAAGTGAAGCTGAAATACTATTTTACTATTTTAAGTGATCCCAACTGACCTACCACAGGATTTTCTTTGCTGCCTAGAACAGCACTTAGAAAGGACATTTAATTCTCTTCCCAGGTGAAAATATTAAAAAAATAGAATTTCTTGGGCCGGCCCGGTGGCGCTCCCGCCAAGGGTTCGGATCCCTTATAGAGACCGGTCTGCTCACTGGTTGAGCGCGGTGCGGGCGCGACACTGAGGGTTGCGATCCTGTTGCCGGTCGCGGTACGGGCGTGACACCGAGGGTTGTGATCCCGTTACCGGTCACGAAAAAAGACAAAAAGGAAAAAAAAAAATAGAATTTCTTATTGGCATACAGAAAATCCTAGGAGCATATAGAACCAACCTTACCACTTTCTACTTAGTATTTAGAAACCCTCCTCAGAAAGACAAAACTGTGAAAAGCAAAAAAGGGAAAAATGAACAGGGGGTGTACATTTAAGACAAACAGCTCTAGGAAAGTAAAAACAATAAGGCTATCAGGGTAAAGGAAGAAGAAATTCCAGAAATATTTACTTTTTTTTTTTTTTTTAAAGATGACCGGTAAGGGGATCTTAACCCTTGACTTGGTGTTGTCAGCACCACGCTCAGCCAGTGAGCGAACCGGCCATCCCTATATGGGATCCGAACCCGGGGCCTTGGTGTTATCAGCACCGCACTCTCCTGAGTGAGCCACAGGCCGGCCCAGAAATATTTACTTATTAAGCACCTTCTATGCATAAAGCACCTGTCAGAATACTAAGGATACAAAGCAAATAAGATATGAAAAGAGTTCAGACATACTGTGGAGTGAAAAAAATTGTGGTATATGAATATATGTAACCATTTACGTAAAAACCAACCAACCCACCTTACACAAAATACTAGATTTTTGTTTTTAAAAATATGCCGTGTTTAACATACAGTAAAATACAGAGTAATATAACAGCCAGTATACAGATTAACAGTACAACTGAGGCCTCTGTGTTTCCTCCCTAATTATATCCTCCTCTCTTTCACCCATTAGTCCCACTATTCCAAATTTTTAATTTTTTTATTTTTTGGCAGCTGATCCGTACTGGGATATTGTAAATATTATGAAACCTTTATGTTGCTTTATACTTTTACTTCATTGGTATGTACCTTTAAACAATATGAAATATTATTCTGTATGTTTTTATACTCATATAACTGATAATTATATGTATTCTGCAATTTGCCTTTTTCCCTT
The DNA here is from genome assembly GCF_000696425.1 of Galeopterus variegatus. Taxonomy (NCBI): domain Eukaryota; kingdom Metazoa; phylum Chordata; class Mammalia; order Dermoptera; family Cynocephalidae; genus Galeopterus; species Galeopterus variegatus. The sequence goes on along the minus strand of NW_007726636.1, from coordinate 90,582 downwards.
GGAAATATTATGTTTATGAGTCATTCATATTGATAAGAATAGTTAATATATCTTGTACAGGTACATATATAGATATGTAAATACAGAAAAGAAGGTCTGGGCAGGTATATCCAAACTCATAATCAGTTATCTCTAGAGAAGGTGCTGTGAAATCAGGGTGTAATCAGAGGATACTTTAGCCTTATTTGTAATGCTTTAATTTTTTTACAAGGAGAATGTATTACTGTACTATCAGTATAATTAAACATTAATAAAGATTAAAAAGATAAGATATAATTTCTGCCCTTGAAGCATTTATACGGTTTAGTGGGGTCTAAAAGAAAACTGAGACATAGCCAGAGATATGGAGAAAAAATGCACCCTAGAAGTACTCAATCTGCATATTTTGAATAAGGGGGGAGCATAAAGCAAAAACCATGGTAAATGAAAAAAGAACTGGTAAAAATTTTGTCCATGCCCACAACACCTCCTCCAATCCACAAGGGAATCCAACGTAAGACAACACTTATATTAATGACAGTTTAAAGAAACAACCAAGTTACTCTCAAAAGACTTTCTGCTTTCCAAATGCTCTATGAGCACAACAGAGTTCCTTCTGAGAAAGTTCAATGATGAGAAAATAAAACAACATTCTCGTCTGAGGAGGAGGAAAATCAAGAAATAGAAGAAAGATGAGCAAATTCAAAAACAATTTTAAAAAATATCAGAAAAGATAAAATCTCTCCTAGTATCTGTTCTTCCTTAAATTATGTAGGCAAGATAAATATACTCTAGGTCTCTGGAAGAATTTGTAAGAAACAGCTAACAGAAGTTTCCTCTAGAGAAAGGAACTGGGTGACTGGGGAACTGGGTAACTGTGAACAGTGGTGAAAGGAAGACATTTTTCTCTGTATATTTTATTGTATCTTTTGAATTTTGTGTCACAAACATATATTACTGATTACCTATTTTTAAATTTTAATTTACTGATTTTTAAAAAATGAATAAACTCTTTGGAAAAGTGGTTGTATTATTCCATGTGCAAATGATTAAGAGCAGTAATCAAGCTAATTAACTAACAAACATTTACTTCATTCAGTCAATCAGACATTACTTAGCACATGCTAAGCAAACTAGGCAGAGTCATAGAGATGTCCTCACCCACCCACTCACTCTCCATTTTGAAAGTAATTTATAATCTATTGAATTAGATAAAAACAAATATATGGGCCGGCCTGGTGGCACACTGGAGAGTGCGCCGCTTGGGAGCACGGTGGCGCTCCCACCGAGGGTTCGGATCCCATGTGGAGACCGGTTCCCGCTCACTGGTTGAGCACGGTGTGGGCGCAACACCGAGGGTTGCGATCCCGTTACCGGTCAGTAAAAAAGACAAAAAGGAAAAAAAAAAAAACAAATACATGCACATAAATGGATATATATCTCCAATACATGATAGTACACAGTATTACAGTAGTGAAGCTGAGAAAATTGTTTCTGGTGAAGCGCCCTAGAAAGACAACTGACAGACAGGATTCAAAAGTCAAAAATATAAGGAGGGAATGGCAAAGAGAAGGCTTTAATGGAAAATTTAGTATGATCTAGGAGATCATGCTTATTCCAGATGGGCTGGAACATTATTCCTTGTGGAATAATGGGAGGTAAAGCTAGAAAAGCAAGTGGGGGGCATATCATGGAGGACCTTCAATATAGTTATTACTTAGTATATATTCAGTGTATATTTTATGAATACTCATCATTGTAAAAAATATTTGGGGGCCTAGAAAAGGACACTGTAAAGAATAAGAATATAAATAAGAACGATTCATTTCTCCTTCAAAGAACTAGGAGATACAGCTAGATAAGAAAAATAAGTGTCAGTGCCGTACAGCAGTGCTAGGCATCTATAATTTATTGTATGGTGTCAAATGGATAGAAGAGAGGAGCTCAAATGTTCTCATCACAAAGAAATGATAAATTTTTGAGATGCTAACTACCCTGATTTGACCACCGCACATTGTAGTATACATGTATTGAAATATCACTACGTAACCCCAAGATATGTACAATCAATACTTCTCAATTAAAAAATAAATTCTTTTCTATAAATAAATACATTTAAAAAACTAGGAGAATAAGAAAAAACATACCCAATTGAAAACAACATAGCAACAACAACAACAAAAATAGAAATAAAAAATTTTTAAAAAGAAAAAAGCAAAACAATAACTATATTACAAAGCAAACAAAAGCACCAATGGGACTAAATGATTTCTAACAGGATCTACACGTTACTTGGTAGGCTTCCTGGAGGAAATAAATTTTGAACTGAGATCTCAACTGAAAGTAATCAACCCAACATTTGATCAAAATCCATTCTCTGTATACATAAATATACGTATATATACATACGAGGGGTCTTCGAAAAGTTCATGGAAAGATTTGTATTATCTTTTTTTTGGGGGGGGGGCGGTTGGTATTGGAATCCGAACCCTTGACCTTGGTGTTATCAGCACCATACCCTCCCAAGTGAGCAAACTGGCCAGCCACTGTATTATGTCTTAATTCCATTTTAAATCTTACAATACTAAGAGCTGGTAAAAACGTGGACCAAGTGGCTGGTAAATATCTAAATGCCTGACACACAGAAAGAAAAATGATCAATAAATACTGAATGAATAAAAGAATTAACTGACATCAAGAATGACTCTTTAATACTGGTGCAGCTCACAGCTGCCTCTTATGAGAACAATGACTTCACAGAAGACAATGACTCTAAGCCAGGTAGGCAAACCTTCTTTCTGTATCCCACATTTGTTTCTCTACCAGAAGTTATAAACCTTTCATACAGGCCACCCTACAGACAAAACAAATCTACATTTACCCACCAGCCAAATCATAAGGCTTCCATTTTCACATCTATCTTCCTGATATCTCCTCAAGTTCTGTTTCTATATTCACATTTCTTCTGCAAAACACATAATTCTTTATGTAATTGTCAATTCTTCATATACGTGTGTCTTATTTTCTTTGGTTCTAAATAGCTGTTATTAGTACCCCATTGTTTAAGTTATTGTTTTCTTAACGGTTTTTATTTTTATTTATTTATTTTTTTCTAAAAGATGACCGGTTAGGGGATATTAACCCTTGACTTGGTGTTGTCAGCACCACGCTCAGCCAGTGAGCAAACCAGCCATCCCTATATGGGATCCGAACCCGTGGCCTTGGTGTTATCAGCACCACACTCTCCCGAGTTGGGCCACGGGCCGGCCCTTTTCTTAACTGTTTTAGTCCATATCTTGGGCCGGCCCGTGGCCCAACTCGGGAGAGTGTGGTGCTGATAACACCAAGGCCACGGGTTCGGATCCC